>NW_021144651.1:0-63727 GCF_004193775.1 Glycine soja | reverse complement strand
GGACTAGAGCTTCCGTGTTCAATTTGAACGTCTCGATATATTATTGTGCCTGAATCGGACATCCGAGTGAAATTTATGACCATTTAATTTCTCGAAACTACCATTTTTCAATTTCGAGCGTCTCGATATATCATGGGCCTCAATCGTACACCCATGTCAAAGTTATGGCCGTCTGAATTGGACCAGAGCTTCCGTGTTCAATTTCGACGTCTCGATATATTATGTGCCTGAATCGGACATCCGAGTGAAATGTTATGACCATTTCAATTCTCGATAACTACCATTTTTCAATTTCGAGCGTCTCGATATATCATGGCCTCAATCGTACATCCATGTCAAAGTTATGGCCGTCTTAATTGGACAGAGCTTCCGTGTTCAATTTCGAGCGTCTCGATATATTATGTGCCTGAATCGGACATCCGAGTGAAATGTTATGACCATTTGAATTTCTTAGAACTTCATTTTTCAATTTCGAGCGTCTCGATATATCATGGGCCTCAATCGTACACCCATGTCAAAAGTTATGGCCGTCTGAATTGGACCAGAGCTTCCGTGTTCAATTTCGAGCGTCTCGATATATTATGTGCCTGAATCGGACATCCGAGTGAAATGTTATGACCATTTGAATTTCTGAAACTACCATTTTTCAATTTCGAGTGCTCGATATATCATGGGCCTCGTCGTACATCCATGTCAAAAGTTATGGCCGTCTTAATTGGACAGAGCTTCCGTGTTGAATTTCGAGCGTCTCGATATATTATGTGCCTGAATCGGACATTCGAGTGAAATGTTATGACCATTTGAATTTCTTGAAACTATCATTTTTCAATTTCGAGCGTCTCGATATATCATGGGCCTCAATCGTACACCCATGTCAAACGTTATGGCCGTCTGAATTGGACCAGAGCTTCCGTGTTCAATTTTGAACGTCTCGATTATTATGTGCCTGAATCGGACATCCGAGTGAAATGTTATGACCATTTCAATTCTCGTAACTACCATTTTCAATTTCGAGCGTCTCGATATATCATGGGCCTCAATCGTACACCCATGTCAACGTTATGGCCGTCTGAATTGGACCAGAGCTTCCGTGTTCAATTTTGAACGTCTCGATATATTATGTGCCTGAATCGGACATTCGAGTGAAATGTTATGACCATTTGAATTTCTTGACACTATCATTTTTCAATTTCGAGCGTCTCGATATATCATGGGCCTCAATCGTACACCCATGTCAAACGTTATGGCCGTCTGAATTGGACCAGAGCTTCCGTGTTCAATTTTGAACGTCTCGATATATTATGTGCCTGAATCGGACATCCGAGTGAAATCTTATGACCATTTCAATTACTCGATAACTACCAATTTTCAATTTCGAGCGTCTCTATATATCATGTGCCTCAATCGTACTCCCATGTCAAACGTTATGGCCGTCTAAATTGGACTAGAGCTTTCGTGTTCAATTTTGATCGTCTCGATATATTATGTGCATGAATCGGACATCCGACTGAAATGTTATGACCGTTTGAATTTCTTTAGAACTTCTGTTTTTCAATTTCGAGCGTCTTGAAATATCGTGTGCCTCAATCGCACACCTATGTCAAAAGTGATGGCCGTCTGAATTGGACCAGAGCTTCCGGGTTCATTTACGAGCGTTTCTATATATTATGTGCCTGAAACGGACATCCGAATGAAAAGTTATGACCATTTGATTTTCTAGAGAACTTCCATTTTTCAATTTCAAGCGTCTCGATATATCATCGGCCTCGTTCGTACATCCATGTCAAAAGTTATGGCCGTCTTAATTGGACAAGAGCTTCCGTGTTGAATTTCGAGCGTCTCGATAAATTATGTGCCTGAATCGGACATTCGAGTGAAATGTTATGACCATTTGAATTTCTTGACAACTATCATTTTTCAATTTCGAGCGTCTCGATATATCATGGGCCTGAATCGTACACCCATGTCAAACGTTATGGCCGTCTGAATTGGACCAGAGCTTCCGTGTTCAATTTTGAACGTCTCGATCTATTATGTGCCTGAATCGGACATCCGAGTGAAATGTTATGACCATTTCAATTACTCGATAACTACCAATTTTCAATTTCGAGCGGCTCGATATATCATGGGCCTCAATCGTACACCCATGTCAATCGTTATGGCCGTCTGAATTGGACCAGAGCTTCCGTGTTCAATTTTGAACGTCTCGATATATTATGTGCCTGAATCGGACATTCGAGTGAAATGTTATGACCATTTGAATTTCTTGACATCTATCATTTTTCAATTTCGAGCGTCTCGATATATCATGGGCCTCAATCGTACACCCATGTCAAACGTTATGGCCGTCTGAATTGGACCAGAGCTTCCGTGTTCAATTTTGAACGTCTCGATATATTATGTGCCTGAATCGGACATCCGAGTGAAATCTTATGACCATTTCAATTACTCGATAACTACCAATTTTCAATTTCGAGCGTCTCTATATATCATGTGCCTCAATCGTACTCCCATGTCAAACGTTATGGCCGTCTAAATTGGACTAGAGCTTTCGTGTTCAATTTTGATCGTCTCGATATATTATGTGCACGAATCGGACATCCGACTGAAATGTTATGACCGTTTGAATTTCTTTAGAACATCTGTTTTTCAATTTCGAGCGTCTTGAAATATCGTGTGCCTCAATCGCACACCTATGTCAAAAGTGATGGCCGTCTGAATTGGACCAGAGCTTCCGGGTTCATTTACGAGCGTTTCTATATATTATGTGCCTGAAACGGACATCCGAATGAAAAGTTATGACCATTTGATTTTCTAGAGAACTTCCATTTTTCAATTTCAAGCGTCTCGATATATCATCGGCCTCGTTCGTACATCCATGTCAAAAGTTATGGCCGTCTTAATTGGACAAGAGCTTCCGTGTTGAATTTCGAGCGTCTCGATAAATTATGTGCCTGAATCGGACATTCGAGTGAAATGTTATGACCATTTGAATTTCTTGACAACTATCATTTTTCAATTTCGAGCGTCTCGATATATCATGGGCCTGAATCGTACACCCATGTCAAACGTTATGGCCGTCTGAATTGGACCAGAGCTTCCGTGTTCAATTTTGAACGTCTCGATATATTATGTGCCTGAATCGGACATCCGAGTGAAATGTTATGACCATTTCAATTACTCGATAACTACCAATTTTCAATTTCGAGCGGCTCGATATATCATGGGCCTCAATCGTACACCCATGTCAATCGTTATGGCCGTCTGAATTGGACCAGAGCTTCCGTGTTCAATTTTGAACGTCTCGATATATTATGTGCCTGAATCGGACATTCGAGTGAAATGTTATGACCATTTGAATTTCTTGACATCTATCATTTTTCAATTTCGAGCGTCTCGATATATCATGGGCCTCAATCGTACACCCATGTCAAACGTTATGGCCGTCTGAATTGGACCAGAGCTTCCGTGTTCAATTTTGAACGTCTCGATATATTATGTGCCTGAATCGGACATCCGAGTGAAATTTATGACCATTTCAATTACTCGATAACTACCAATTTTCAATTTCGAGCGTCTCTATATATCATGTGCCTCAATCGTACTCCCATGTCAAACGTTATGGCCGTCTAAATTGGACTAGAGCTTTCGTGTTCAATTTTGATCGTCTCGATATATTATGTGCATGAATCGGACATCCGACTGAAATGTTATGACCGTTTGAATTTCTTAGAACATCTGTTTTCAATTTCGAGCGTCTTGAAATATCGTGTGCCTCAATCGCACACCTATGTCAAAAGTGATGGCCGTCTGAATTGGACCAGAGCTTCCGGTTCATTTACGAGCGTTTCTATATATTATGTGCCTGAAACGGACATCCGAATGAAAAGTTATGACCATTTGATTTTCTAGAGAACTTCCATTTTTCAATTTCAAGCGTCTCGATATATCATCGGCCTCGTTCGTACATCCATGTCAAAAGTTATGGCCGTCTTAATTGGACAAGAGCTTCCGTGTTGAATTTCGAGCGTCTCGATAAATTATGTGCCTGAATCGGACATTCGAGTGAAATGTTATGGCCATTTGAATTTCTTGACAACTATCATTTTTCAATTTCGAGCGTCTCGATATATCATGGGCCTGAATCGTACACCCATGTCAAACGTTATGGCCGTCTGAATTGGACCAGAGCTTCCGTGTTCAATTTTGAACGTCTCGATCTATTATGTGCCTGAATCGGACATCCGAGTGAAATGTTATGACCATTTCAATTACTCGATAACTACCAATTTTCAATTTCGAGTGGCTCGATATATCATGGGCCTCAATCGTACACCCATGTCAATCGTTATGGCCGTCTGAATTGGACCAGAGCTTCCGTGTTCAATTTTGAACGTCTCGATATATTATGTGCCTGAATCGGACATTCGAGTGAAATGTTATGACCATTTGAATTTCTTGACATCTATCATTTTTCAATTTCGAGCGTCTCGATATATCATGGGCCTCAATCGTACACCCATGTCAAACGTTATGGCCGTCTGAATTGGACCAGAGCTTCCGTGTTCAATTTTGAACGTCTCGATATATTATGTGCCTGAATCGGACATCCGAGTGAAATCTTATGACCATTTCAATTACTCGATAACTACCAATTTTCAATTTCGAGCGTCTCTATATATCATGTGCCTCAATCGTACTCCCATGTCAAACGTTATGGCCGTCTAAATTGGACTAGAGCTTTCGTGTTCAATTTTGATCGTCTCGATATATTATGTGCATGAATCGGACATCCGACTGAAATGTTATGACCGTTTGAATTTCTTTAGAACTTCTGTTTTTCAATTTCGAGCGTCTTGAAATATCGTGTGCCTCAATCGCACACCTATGTCAAAAGTTATGGCCTTCTGAATTGGACCAGAGCTTCCGGGTTCATTTACGAGCGTTTCTATATATTATGTGCCTGAAACGGACATCCGAATGAAAAGTTATGACCATTTGATTTTCTAGAGAACTTCCATTTTTCAATTTCAAGCGTCTCGATATATCATCGGCCTCGTTCGTACATCCATGTCAAAAGTTATCGCCGTCTTAATTGGACAAGAGCTTCCGTGTTGAATTTCGAGCGTCTCGATATATTATGTGCCTGAATCGGACATTCGAGTGAAATGTTATGACCATTTGAATTTCTTGACAACTATCATTTTTCAATTTCGAGCATCTCGATATATCATGGGCCTCAATCGTACACCCATGTCAACCGTTATGGTCGTGTGAATTGGACCAGAGCTTCCGTGTTCAATTTTGAACGACTCGATATATTATGTGCCTGAATCGGACATCCGAGTGAAATTTATGACCATTTCAATTACTCGATAACTACCAATTTTCAATTTCGAGCGTCTCTATATATCATGTGCCTCAATCGTACTCCCATGTCAAACGTTATGGCCGTCTAAATTGGACTAGAGCTTTCGTGTTCAATTTTGAACGTCTCGATAAATTATGTGCCTGAATCGGACATTCGAGTGAAATGTTTTGACCATTTAAATTTCTTGACAACTATCATTTTTCAATTTCGAGCATCTCGATATATCATGGGCCTCAATCGTACACCCATGTCAACCGTTATGGTCGTGTGAATTGGACCAGAGCTTCCGTGTTCAATTTTGAACGACTCGATATATTATGTGCCTGAATCGGACATCCGAGTGAAATGTTATGACCATTTCAATTACTCGATAACTACCAATTTTCAATTTCGAGCGTCTCTATATATCATGTGCCTCAATCGTACTCCCATGTCAAACGTTATGGCCGTCTAAATTGGACTAGAGCTTTCGTGTTCAATTTTGATCGTCTCGATATATTATGTGCATGAATCGGACATCCGACTGAAATGTTATGACTGTTTGAATTTCTTTAGAACTTCTGTTTTTCAATTTCGAGCGTCTTGAAATATCGTGTGCCTCAATCGCACACCTATGTCAAAAGTGATGGCCGTCTGAATTGGACCAGAGCTTCCGGGTTCATTTACGAGCGTTTCTATATATTATGTGCCTGAAACGGACATCCGAATGAAAAGTTATGACCATTTGATTTTCTAGAGAACTTCCATTTTTCAATTTCAAGCGTCTCGATATATCATCGGCCTCGTTCGTACATCCATGTCAAAAGTTATGGCCGTCTTAATTGGACAAGAGCTTCCGTGTTGAATTTCGAGCGTCTCGATAAATTACGTGCCTGAATCGGACATTCGAGTGAAATGTTATGACCATTTGAATTTCTTGACAACTATCATTTTTCAATTTCGAGCGTCTCGATATATCATGGGCCTGAATCGTACACCAATGTCAATCGTTATGGCCGTCTGAATTGGACCAGAGCTTCCGTGTTCAATTTTGAACGTCTCGATATATTATGTGCCTGAATCGGACATCCGAGTGAAATGTTATGACCATTTCAATTACTCGATAACTACCAATTTTCAATTTCGAGCGGCTCGATATATCATGGGCCTCAATCGTACACCCATGTCAATCGTTATGGCCGTCTGAATTGGACCAGAGCTTCCGTGTTGAATTTTGAACGTCTCGATATATTATGTGCCTGAATCGGACATTCGAGTGAAATGTTATGACCATTTGAATTTCTTGACATCTATCATTTTTCAATTTCGAGCGTCTCGATATATCATGGGCCTCAATCGTACACCCATGTCAAACGTTATGGCCGTCTGAATTGGACCAGAGCTTCCGTGTTCAATTTTGAACGTTCGATATATTATGTGCCTGAATCGGACATCCGAGTGAAATATTATGACCATTTCAATTACTCGATAACTACCAATTTTCAATTTCGAGCGTCTCTATATATCATGTGCCTCAATCGTACTCCCATGTCAAACGTTATGGCCGTCTAAATTGGACTAGAGCTTTCGTGTTCAATTTTGATCGTCTCGATATATTATGTGCATGAATCGGACATCCGACAGAAATGTTATGACTGTTTGAATTTCTATAGAACTTCTGTTTTTCAATTTCCAGCGTCTTGAAATATCGTGTGCCTCAATTGCACACCTATGTCAAAAGTGATGGCCGTCTGAATTGGACCAGAGCTTCCGGGTTCATTTACGAGCGTTTCTATATATTATGTGCCTGAAACGGACATCCGAATGAAAAGTTATGACCATTTGATTTTCTAGAGAACTTCCATTTTTCAATTTCATTCGTCTCGATATATCATCGGCCTCGTTCGTACATCCATGTCAAAAGTTATGGCCGTCTTAATTGGAGAAGAGCTTCCGTGTTGAATTTCGAGCGTCTCGATAAATTATGTGCCTGAATCGGACATTCGAGTGAAATTTTATGACCATTTGAATTTCTTGACAACTATCATTTTTCAATTTCGAGCGTCTCGATATATCATGGGCCTGAATCGTACACCCATGTCAAACGTTATGGCCGTCTGAATTGGACCAGAGCTTCCGTGTTCAATTTTGAACGTCTCGATCTATTATGTGCCTGAATCGGACATCCGAGTGAAATGTTATGACCATTTCAATTACTCGATAACTACCAATTTTCAATTTCGAGTGGCTCGATATATCATGGGCCTCAATCGTACACCCATGTCAATCGTTATGGCCGTCTGAATTGGACCAGAGCTTCCGTGTTCAATTTTGAACGTCTCGATATATTATGTGCCTGAATCGGACATTCGAGTGAAATGTTATGACCATTTGAATTTCTTGACATCTATCATTTTTCAATTTCGAGCGTCTCGATATATCATGGGCCTCAATCGTACACCCATGTCAAACGTTATGGCCGTCTGAATTGGACCAGAGCTTCCGTGTTCAATTTTGAACGTCTCGATATATTATGTGCCTGAATCGGACATCCGAGTGAAATCTTATGACCATTTCAATTACTCGATAACTACCAATTTTCAATTTCGAGCGCCTCTATATATCATGTGCCTCAATCGTACTCCCATGTCAAACGTTATGGCCGTCTAAATTGGACTAGAGCTTTCGTGTTCAATTTTGATCGTCTCGATATATTATGTGCATGAATCGGACATCCGACTGAAATGTTATGACCGTTTGAATTTCTTTAGAACTTCTGTTTTTCAATTTCGAGCGTCTTGAAATATCGTGTGCCTCAATCGCACACCTATGTCAAAAGTTATGGCCTTCTGAATTGGACCAGAGCTTCCGGGTTCATTTACGAGCGTTTCTATATATTATGTGCCTGAAACGGACATCCGAATGAAAAGTTATGACCATTTGATTTTCTAGAGAACTTCCATTTTTCAATTTCAAGCGTCTCGATATATCATCGGCCTCGTTCGTACATCCATGTCAAAAGTTATCGCCGTCTTAATTGGACAAGAGCTTCCGTGTTGAATTTCGAGCGTCTCGATATATTATGTGCCTGAATCGGACATTCGAGTGAAATGTTATGACCATTTGAATTTCTTGACAACTATCATTTTTCAATTTCGAGCATCTCGATATATCATGGGCCTCAATCGTACACCCATGTCAACCGTTATGGTCGTGTGAATTGGACCAGAGCTTCCGTGTTCAATTTTGAACGACTCGATATATTATGTGCCTGAATCGGACATCCGAGTGAAATCTTATGACCATTTCAATTACTCGATAACTACCAATTTTCAATTTCGAGCGTCTCTATATATCATGTGCCTCAATCGTACTCCCATGTCAAACGTTATGGCCGTCTAAATTGGACTAGAGCTTTCGTGTTCAATTTTGAACGTCTCGATAAATTATGTGCCTGAATCGGACATTCGAGTGAAATGTTATGACCATTTAAATTTCTTGACAACTATCATTTTTCAATTTCGAGCATCTCGATATATCATGGGCCTCAATCGTACACCCATGTCAACCGTTATGGTCGTGTGAATTGGACCAGAGCTTCCGTGTTCAATTTTGAACGACTCGATATATTATGTGCCTGAATCGGACATCCGAGTGAAATGTTATGACCATTTCAATTACTCGATAACTACCAATTTTCAATTTCGAGCGTCTCTATATATCATGTGCCTCAATCGTACTCCCATGTCAAACGTTATGGCCGTCTAAATTGGACTAGAGCTTTCGTGTTCAATTTTGATCGTCTCGATATATTATGTGCATGAATCGGACATCCGACTGAAATGTTATGACTGTTTGAATTTCTTTAGAACTTCTGTTTTTCAATTTCGAGCGTCTTGAAATATCGTGTGCCTCAATCGCACACCTATGTCAAAAGTGATGGCCGTCTGAATTGGACCAGAGCTTCCGGGTTCATTTACGAGCGTTTCTATATATTATGTGCCTGAAACGGACATCCGAATGAAAAGTTATGACCATTTGATTTTCTAGAGAACTTCCATTTTTCAATTTCAAGCGTCTCGATATATCATCGGCCTCGTTCGTACATCCATGTCAAAAGTTATCGCCGTCTTAATTAGACAAGAGCTTCCGTGTTGAATTTCGAGCGTCTCGATAAATTATGTGCCTGAATCGGACATTCGAGTGAAATTTTATGACCATTTGAATTTCTTGACAACTATCATTTTTCAATTTCGAGCGTCTCGATATATCATGGGCCTGAATCGTACACCCATGTCAAACCTTATGGCCGTCTGAATTGGACCAGAGCTTCCGTGTTCAATTTTGAACGTCTCGATCTATTATGTGCCTGAATCGGACATCCGAGTGAAATGTTATGACCATTTCAATTACTCGATAACTACCAATTTTCAATTTCGAGTGGCTCGATATATCATGGGCCTCAATCGTACACCCATGTCAATCGTTATGGCCGTCTGAATTGGACCAGAGCTTCCGTGTTCAATTTTGAACGTCTCGATATATTATGTGCCTGAATCGGACATTCGAGTGAAATGTTATGACCATTTGAATTTCTTGACATCTATCATTTTTCAATTTCGAGCGTCTCGATATATCATGGGCCTCAATCGTACACCCATGTCAAACGTTATGGCCGTCTGAATTGGACCAGAGCTTCCGTGTTCAATTTTGAACGTCTCGATATATTATGTTTCTGAGTCGGACATCCGAGTGAAATCTTATGACCATTTCAATTACTCGATAACTACCAATTTTCAATTTCGAGCGTCTCTATATATCATGTGCCTCAATCGTACTCCCATGTCAAACGTTATGGCCGTCTAAATTGGACTAGAGCTTTCGTGTTCAATTTTGATCGTCTCGATATATTATGTGCATGAATCGGACATCCGACTGAAATGTTATGACTGTTTGAATTTCTTTAGAACTTCTGTTTTTCAATTTCGAGCGTCTTGAAATATCGTGTGCCTCAATCGCACACCTATGTCAAAAGTGATGGCCGTCTGAATTGGACCAGAGCTTCCGGGTTCATTTACGAGCGTTTCTATATATTATGTGCCTGAAACGGACATCCGAATGAAAAGTTATGACCATTTGATTTTCTAGAGAACTTCCATTTTTCAATTTCAAGCGTCTCGATATATCATCGGCCTCGTTCGTACATCCATGTCAAAAGTTATCGCCGTCTTAATTAGACAAGAGCTTCCGTGTTGAATTTCGAGCGTCTCGATAAATTATGTGCCTGAATCGGACATTCGAGTGAAATTTTATGACCATTTGAATTTCTTGACAACTATCATTTTTCAATTTCGAGCGTCTCGATATATCATGGGCCTGAATCGTACACCCATGTCAAACCTTATGGCCGTCTGAATTGGACCAGAGCTTCCGTGTTCAATTTTGAACGTCTCGATCTATTATGTGCCTGAATCGGACATCCGAGTGAAATGTTATGACCATTTCAATTACTCGATAACTACCAATTTTCAATTTCGAGTGGCTCGATATATCATGGGCCTCAATCGTACACCCATGTCAATCGTTATGGCCGTCTGAATTGGACCAGAGCTTCCGTGTTCAATTTTGAACGTCTCGATATATTATGTGCCTGAATCGGACATTCGAGTGAAATGTTATGACCATTTGAATTTCTTGACATCTATCATTTTTCAATTTCGAGCGTCTCGATATATCATGGGCCTCAATCGTACACCCATGTCAAACGTTATGGCCGTCTGAATTGGACCAGAGCTTCCGTGTTCAATTTTGAACGTCTCGATATATTATGTTTCTGAGTCGGACATCCGAGTGAAATCTTATGACCATTTCAATTACTCGATAACTACCAATTTTCAATTTCGAGCGTCTCTATATATCATGTGCCTCAATCGTACTCCCATGTCAAACGTTATGGCCGTCTAAATTGGACTAGAGCTTTCGTGTTCAATTTTGATCGTCTCGATATATTATGTGCATGAATCGGACATCCGACTGAAATGTTATGACTGTTTGAATTTCTTTAGAACTTCTGTTTTTCAATTTCGAGCGTCTTGAAATATCGTGTGCCTCAATCGCACACCTATGTCAAAAGTGATGGCCGTCTGAATTGGACCAGAGCTTCCGGGTTCATTTACGAGCGTTTCTATATATTATGTGCCTGAAACGGACATCCGAATGAAAAGTTATGACCATTTGATTTTCTAGAGAACTTCCATTTTTCAATTTCAAGCGTCTCGATATATCATCGGCCTCGTTCGTACATCCATGTCAAAAGTTATGGCCGTCTTAATTGGACAAGAGCTTCCGTGTTGAATTTCGAGCGTCTCGATAAATTACGTGCCTGAATCGGACATTCGAGTGAAATGTTATGACCATTTGAATTTCTTGACAACTATCATTTTTCAATTTCGAGCGTCTCGATATATCATGGGCCTGAATCGTACACCAATGTCAATCGTTATGGCCGTCTGAATTGGACCAGAGCTTCCGTGTTCAATTTTGAACGTCTCGATATATTATGTGCCTGAATCGGACATCCGAGTGAAATGTTATGACCATTTCAATTACTCGATAACTACCAATTTTCAATTTCGAGCGGCTCGATATATCATGGGCCTCAATCGTACACCCATGTCAATCGTTATGGCCGTCTGAATTGGACCAGAGCTTCCGTGTTGAATTTTGAACGTCTCGATATATTATGTGCCTGAATCGGACATTCGAGTGAAATGTTATGACCATTTGAATTTCTTGACATCTATCATTTTTCAATTTCGAGCGTCTCGATATATCATGGGCCTCAATCGTACACCCATGTCAAACGTTATGGCCGTCTGAATTGGACCAGAGCTTCCGTGTTCAATTTTGAACGTTTCGATATATTATGTGCCTGAATCGGACATCCGAGTGAAATCTTATGACCATTTCAATTACTCGATAACTACCAATTTTCAATTTCGAGCGTCTCTATATATCATGTGCCTCAATCGTACTCCCATGTCAAACGTTATGGCCGTCTAAATTGGACTAGAGCTTTCGTGTTCAATTTTGATCGTCTCGATATATTATGTGCATGAATCGGACATCCGACAGAAATGTTATGACTGTTTGAATTTCTATAGAACTTCTGTTTTTCAATTTCCAGCGTCTTGAAATATCGTGTGCCTCAATTGCACACCTATGTCAAAAGTGATGGCCGTCTAAATTGGACCAGAGCTTCCGGGTTCATTTACGAGCGTTTCTATATATTATGTGCCTGAAACGGACATCCGAATGAAAAGTTATGACCATTTGATTTTCTAGAGAACTTCCATTTTTCAATTTCAAGCGTCTCGATATATCATCGGCCTCGTTCGTACATCCATGTCAAAAGTTATCGCCGTCTTAATTAGACAAGAGCTTCCGTGTTGAATTTCGAGCGTCTCGATAAATTATGTGCCTGAATCGGACATTCGAGTGAAATTTTATGACCATTTGAATTTCTTGACAACTATCATTTTTCAATTTCGAGCGTCTCGATATATCATGGGCCTGAATCGTACACCCATGTCAAACCTTATGGCCGTCTGAATTGGACCAGAGCTTCCGTGTTCAATTTTGAACGTCTCGATCTATTATGTGCCTGAATCGGACATCCGAGTGAAATGTTATGACCATTTCAATTACTCGATAACTACCAATTTTCAATTTCGAGTGGCTCGATATATCATGGGCCTCAATCGTACACCCATGTCAATCGTTATGGCCGTCTGAATTGGACCAGAGCTTCCGTGTTCAATTTTGAACGTCTCGATATATTATGTGCCTGAATCGGACATTCGAGTGAAATGTTATGACCATTTGAATTTCTTGACATCTATCATTTTTCAATTTCGAGCGTCTCGATATATCATGGGCCTCAATCGTACACCCATGTCAAACGTTATGGCCGTCTGAATTGGACCAGAGCTTCCGTGTTCAATTTTGAACGTCTCGATATATTATGTTTCTGAGTCGGACATCCGAGTGAAATCTTATGACCATTTCAATTACTCGATAACTACCAATTTTCAATTTCGAGCGTCTCTATATATCATGTGCCTCAATCGTACTCCCATGTCAAACGTTATGGCCGTCTAAATTGGACTAGAGCTTTCGTGTTCAATTTTGATCGTCTCGATATATTATGTGCATGAATCGGACATCCGACTGAAATGTTATGACCGTTTGAATTTCTTTAGAACTTCTGTTTTTCAATTTCGAGCGTCTTGAAATATCGTGTGCCTCAATCGCACACCTATGTCAAAAGCGATGGCCTTCTGAATTGGACCAGAGCTTCCGGGTTCATTTACGAGCGTTTCTATATATTATGTGCCTGAAACGGACATCCGAATGAAAAGTTATGACCATTTGATTTTCTAGAGAACTTCCATTTTTCAATTTCAAGCGTCTCGATATATCATCGGCCTCGTTCGTACATCCATGTCAAAAGTTATCGCCGTCTTAATTGGACAAGAGCTTCCGTGTTGAATTTCGAGCGTCTCGATAAATTATGTGCCTGAATCGGACATTCGAGTGAAATGTTATGACCATTTGAATTTCTTGACAACTATCATTTTTCAATTTCGAGCATCTCGATATATCATGGGCCTCAATCGTACACCCATGTCAACCGTTATGGTCGTGTGAATTGGACCAGAGCTTCCGTGTTCAATTTTGAACGACTCGATATATTATGTGCCTGAATCGGACATCCGAGTGAAATCTTATGACCATTTCAATTACTCGATAACTACCAATTTTCAATTTCGAGCGTCTCTATATATCATGTGCCTCAATCGTACTCCCATGTCAAACGTGTCATACCCTAATTTCGTCCGGGGACCTTTGCTTGATGACATGCGACCTTTCTTTGGTCCTTGTGAGGTGCTTGGCACCCATCATTAGGCAATTTGTGAAATTCCAGGACATGCCGGAAAACCAAAAAATATTGATGCACAATCCGTAAGTTTCCGTGACACACCGGAAATCAAATGGAAGCATCGTTGCATAATTAAGTGAGATTCCGTAACATTCCGTAAGTCAAAAAGGGGATGATTATGTAATCCGCAAGGTTCCGTAACATTACGGAAAGAAAACAAGTATCGTTACGAGATTCGTAAGTTTCCGTAACTTTACAAAAAAAGAATCACCAAAAAAGGTAAGGGGGTGAACTTATCAAGATAGGGGTGTAAATAGAAATTCAAATCTAGGCCATTCCAGAACATTTTGGAAGTTGGGTTGCTTAAGGAGGAAGCAACTGGGCGGCAAGCTCCTCCACGTTTTTGAAAAATGGTTTTCGGGGCTTCCGCGGCTTCCGTAATACTTCCGTAAAATTTCCAAAAACCTTGGGTAAGCATACTCCACTTAACAATGGTAAAAGGGAAAAGAAAAAAGATGAAAATCAAATTCGAAAACAGTTCCGTAAGGCTTCCGTAACTTTTCCGTAAAATACGAAAAGGGGGGTGAACTTAGTAATTTGGGTGCGCTTAGAAATCTTCTTCATTAAGTCTTTGGGCGGCAAGCACCTCCTTTTTTTTCTATAAATAGGGGAGGGGGGAGCTGTTTCAAAATGTTCAAGACCCCTTTGGGTATGCGTTTCGGCTATTTTGGGCAAAAACACGTTTTCGTGAAGAAAAATCAAGTCGAAGTACTTCCGTAACGCTTCCGTAAGCGATTCTGTGGAAATTCTTCATCGTTCTTCGTCGATTCTTCACCGTTCTTCATCCGTTCTTCGTTCGTTTTTCGTTCTTCAACGGGTAAGTTTTTGAATTCGAGACTTTCAATTCATTTCTTGTTTTGTGTACTTTCACTTTAATTTCGTTTACTTTCAGTTTTCTTTTCTTCCGTTTTTAACGTGCTTTAACCATTTATTTAAGCCATTTTCTCGTCTAATAAATGATGAAATGAATTTCAACCGATCATTTGTGTTGTAATCTCGTTTAATCACTGTTAAAACGAAATCTAACCGATCGTTCACGCTATAACCTCGGTTAAACCAAAAAAAGTAAAATAATAATAAAATAATCAAAATATCTTGAAAAATAATAATAAAATAATCAAAATATCTTTGAATAAAATAAAACAAAAAAATCAATCGGACGTTTTTCTTTGGAAGTTTCCTTGAATGAATTGATTAATAACCAAAGTGAAACTAAGACTAAAATAGACTCACAAATCAAGTTTTGTCCGAAAATCACTAAAAACCGTTTTAAGGTCCAACGCCTTAAACGGTCCTCTTTGCTTTTATCGGTTAACATGGACCGTTCAAAAGCATAAAATCAACATGTAACTTTACCGCTTTTGCAAGAACTACGTAGGTCTGATTTCCTCATCGCAATTGAGGATACGTAGGAGCAAAAGCCCCGCTTTTGTCGACCACCCCAAGAGATCGTTAATGGTCCAACGCCTTAACGTTTCTCTCCTTTCAAAATCAAAAGACCGTTTAATGGTCCAACACCTTAAATGACCTCTTGTTCAATAAAAACATATTTTGCAAAAAAAGACAAAAACAACTTAACCAAACACTTTGTTCCGAAAGAACTACGTAGGTCTGATTTTCTCATCCCAATTGAGGAATACATAGGAGCAAAGGGAAACACCCTTGTCGACCACAAAAAGAGAAAAAATATAAAAAGGGTATAAAGGATATAAGGACATAAAAGGGAATGTAAAAATCAAAGTCATGTTTGCACATTCGATTAAAGGCTGCCGTCCCTTGTGACGGACGTGTGGGGTGCTAATACCTTCCCCGCGCGTAAATACAACTCCCGAACCTTTCACTTAAAAGTTCGTAGATCGCGTCTTTTCCGGTTTTTCCGACGTTTTCCTCAAATAAACGTTGGTGGCGACTCCGCGCGTATTCCTTTCGTGGAACACGCATCCCGCGAGTCACGCGTCGCCCTCCCGCCGAACGGTAGGTTGCGACAGTTGGCGACTCCACTGGGGACTGTTTTTAGAGAGTTAGGCCATTTAATCTTGTGCAATGTTTTACCGTGACTTATCCCTTTGTTGGTTTTCCTTCATTATGTTCTTATGTATATAAACTCTTTGTTGCTTTTAGTGCGTTTTAAAATGTATGCATGGGGTAAATATTTATTCATTTGATGCACACAAACACCAACACTATTTGCACACACTGTGAGTGAAAAAGGGCCCTATACCCGGGTTCGTGGGAACATAAGGAGTGGAGGTGAATCCGTGATCATGCTAGGTCTCCGACTTGCTTGATTACAGTGAACCCTCATCTAGAGTTTTTCTCTTTGAAAACATATTGTTGCTAGTAGTCCCTACTGCTGCAGTATGTTCTTCGAAGGGGATGATACCTCTAGAAACCATCAAGAGAGATATGACTACCTTGGGGGTTATCACTAAAAGCCTAGTTAGCTCTCTCCCTTATAGGTCCCTTAAATAGGGGCACGGAGCAAACACACTGCGTGCCATTTTTCACACTGCCATGCATAAGTATCATATACCCTTTTGCTTATATTTGTTTGTGAATATTGTCGTACTATGTACATCCCCGTGTTGTGCCTTTCGCATATGCATCATGCGTGGGTTTCGTCTTTGATCCCCTCACTTTAGCAAACCGATGGAGGGTCCATGTCGCCTTCTTAAAAAACATACGTTGGGTGCCATGCTGCCCAAACGTTGTATCCAAGAAGGAAACAATTTCTCGGGTTCTCGTATTCGTAAATTGCATCTGTGTCATATGCATTTCTTCATGCATTCATCCATTCCACCCATGATAGATGTAGGAGTTTTGTTTCGCACTAGATTTTATTTCACTTTAGTAAAACATGGGATCAAGTCAAAATCAAGAGCTTAGAGGTCACCAGTTTATGAAAGTTGGGGCAATTAATGGGTCAACTTCAACGGCAAGCCTTCCGCAAAGCCTATGGTAAGATTTGGGACCTAGCTAGGGTAGAAGTCTCCATGGAACCGATTGCATCCCTTTCCCAGTATTATGACCAGCCCCTAAGGTGCTTCACATTTGAGGACTTCCAGCTAGTGCCGACTGTGAAAGAGTTTGAAGAAATCCTGGGATGTCCACTGGGAGGAAGGAAGCCATATCTTTTCTCTGGGTTCTATCCCTCCACGACAAGAGTTGCCAAGGTGGTGAAAATCTCAGCACAAGAGTTGGACCGTGTAAAGCAAAACAGGAATGGGGTAGTCGGAGTACCAAGGAAGTGTTTGGAGGAAAGGGCAAAGGCCTTGGCAAATCAAGGCGAATGGGCTTTCTTTTATTGACATCTTGGCGCTTTTGATCTTTGGAGTTGTCCTCTTTCCGAATATGGAAGGGTTAGTGGACCTAGCAGCAATTGACGCTTTCCTCGCCTTTCATCATGGCAAGGAAAGCCCGGTCGTCGCCATTTTGGCCATGTATGACACGTTCGACCGGGGATGTGAAAAGAGCGGCGCAAGAATTGTTTGTTGTGCACCAACTCTTGGCTAGCATGGAGGGGCGTCTGTTAAATGGTTCCCTCGCTAGAAGGAAGGAAGAATCAGGATTCTATCTTCATGCGAAGGATGTCCCATGAGAGGAGTGCCATCAGACGAAAGCATCACGCCTTTCATCGCACGAGGTTTCAGTGACCACAACGCGAGGGTACTCCAAGGAGTTCGCAAGGCATGGGATGCGGTGTGAAGAAAGGACAGAGAGCTTAGGGGAAGCAGTAATGGGATCATCGGCGGCTATCATAAGTGGCTGAGAGTCTGAACACAAGGACTGGATTGGCTCCCAAATCTAAAGACTGTGAGAGACGATGAGGTTAAAGCTTCGGAAGAAAGTGATGAGGTACAAGCCCTAAAGGCAGAGCTTGAAAGAGCCTGGGTAGTCGAAGAGAAGTTCAAGTCCATAGCCATCAAAGTCTGAAAAGAGTATGATGAACTAAGGGATGTCAATATGGCCACCGATGAAGCCTTGGAATGAGAAACCAAGAAGGCCCGAAAGGAAGAACACGACCAAAGCAAAGTTTTGAGGGGCTTTATAGGGCAGCAATAGTGAGCTCAAGCTCCGAAGAGGTGAAAGGAATCATCACGGGTCAAAGGCATGATCTTGAAAGACGAGCTAAAGGCTTGCCTTAGGTCGAAAAGAAATTTGTCCCAACAGTTAAGCGAGACTGAAGGGAATATGTGGGCCATCATCGATGAGTGCAAAGAGAAGCTAAATCTAGCAGCGACTCACGAGCAAAGGCTAGAGGATGAGTACGCCAAGATATCAGCAGAAAGGGAAGTAAGGGAAAGGGTAATTGATTCATTGCACCAAGAGGCAACAATGTGGACGGACCGATTTGCTCTTACTTTGAACAGGAGTCAAGAACTTCCCCCAGTGCTAGCCAAGGCCAAAGCAGTGGCGGACACCTACTCCGCCCCCAAGGAGATCCACGGACTTCTCAGCTATTGTCAGCATATGATAGACTTAATGGACCATATGATTAGAAACCGCTAGGAAGTTTGTATTGTCGCTCAGATCTTGACTAGTTATAACTTTTTGAAAAAAATGAGTTTATCCCACGTTTTTACTCCAAAAATCAGTGCGAATCAAGTCACTCCCACATTTTATCTCTAGCATGCATTGTATGTTGGTCTCGTCCTTTGTCACGGGAAGCCGGAAGGTCCATATCACCTTCTTAATTGTACACATGGGGCACTGTGCCCCCAAATGCGCAAGTAAGAAGAGATAATTTTCCGGGCTCTCGTGTCCGTAAAATGCATTCATATCATGCATCGCATAAGCATCTCTTCATAACATCATAATGAACATGTCGTTCCTGCATTTGTCCGTTATCATATTCCAGCCTCACATTTTGCATGAGTCATGGCATCATCATGCATATGCGATCAACAAACTTTTTGATCTGCAAAATTGCATACCATTTGTTTTCATGTTTACTCATCCTTGTGTTTTCCTCTACAAAAACAAAAAAGGGGAAGCGTGAAACTTCACACTACATTCTTAGTTGCATGTGTTAGGCACCATGAGCCAACCATGTTGGGATCATAAACCCATTTCTAAAAAAAAAACACACAACAACAAAACAAAATAATTGAACATGGTTCCTAATGCATGGTTAACTAGGAAATGGTGTTTCTTCGGGCATCTCAATTTCATAATTACATTTTCCATGCATAGCTTAAAGTATGCCCGAGTCATTCATCCCTATGAGATGTTGTTGAAGTATTGGCGATCAGAATTGCCATTCCTTGGATTATAGGGTTGAACCAAGCTCATGCTTTTATAAAAAGGTTCATCAAGTCAAAATATGGAAGTAACCGTCTTGCAAAATTGGGGCAAAAGATGAATCGAGTCACATCACTGCTTCGTCTACTGCCAAACATATTTAGGATTTTTTATGTCCTTGTTACTTCCAGTTTCACCTTGACAAAGATGTCATGGACCATGTTGAAAATCTAAATTGATTCAACCCCATATCCTACGTAAAAATTCGCAATACTTCAACTGTACATCATTCGCATACATCCATGCTTTTCATTGGTTGCATTGCTCATTGCATTCTTTCGTTGAAAAATAAAATAAAATAAAATAAAATGAACTTAATCATTGTTATCAAAAAGAAAAGGACACGCTTTACGGCACCCTTACCGAACTCGTGCTAGAGCTAGAGTAATGGGTGAAGCAGAGGAGGTGCAAGAGAAGATGAAGGCCGACATGGAGGCCATGAAAGAGCAAATGGCCACAATGATGGAGGCCATGATGAGCATGAAGAAGATAATGGAAGCCAATGCGGTTATAGTTGCCGCTACTAGCGTTGTCGCTAAGGTGAACCCGATGCTCCCATCTGGCCTCAAGCAAATGAATCATCCAACCTCAAATATGGTAGGCAAAGATTTGGGAAGTACGGATGACCCCATGATGTGCAAATTCAAAACAAGCACGCCTTCCCGCCATATGGTTTGCCTCCCAAACTATACACCACCCAATGTGGTGTACATTCCCAATGAGGATGTCAATAACTCCACTCCCATTCTCATTAAGAGCCAACAACCTCAATCTGATCATGCACATGTCTCTCGACCCATGGAGGAGACACATGAAATTCCCCACCACGATCTAGCCAACTTCGAGCCTTGCCTCGGATATGCTGCTGAAGGGCAAGCAGTTGGTGGTATACCCCTGCAAAACACTTTGGAGGGCCCTCAATATCATCCACAACCACAACCCTCACGTTCCACAGCGGTTAAAAACCCTCATGACTATGGCAGGAATGGGAAAGTTGGATCATCTAGAGGAAAGGCTCAGGGCCATTGAAGGAGGTGAAGATTATGCCTTTGCTAACCTAAAAGAGTTGTTCCTAGTACCCAATATCATCACCCCTCCCAAGTTCAAGGTGCTGGACTTTGACAAGTACAAGGGGACTACTTGTCCCAAGAACCATCTAAAGATGTATTGTCAGAAGATGGGGGAATACGCAAAAGATGAGGAATTGTTGATACATTCCTTCCATGAAAGTCTTACTGGGGTAGCTGTTACCTGGTACACTAACTTGGAACCTTCCCGAGTCCATTCTTGGAAGGACCTAATGGTTGCCTTTGTTAGGCAGTATTAGTACAATTTTGATATGGTTCTGGATAGGATGCAACTACAGAACATTTGCAAAAAGGAGGACGGATCTTTCAAAAAACACGCCCAAAAGGTGGAGGGATCTGGCGGCCCAAGTGGTACCCCCAATGATGGAAAGGGAGACGATAATCGTGATGGTAGACACATTATCGATACTCTACTATGAAAAGATGGTGGGCTACGCACCCTCAAAGCTTTGCGGATTTGGTCTTCGCCAGTGAAAGGATCGAAGTGGATCTGAAAAGAAGCAAATTTAATCATCCTGCTTAGACGAATGAGAAAACTGGGGCAAATAAAGAGGGTGAGGATGAGGGAGAAACCCATGCTGTGACTGCCATTCCTATACAGCCAAGTTTCCCACCAAACCTAACAATGTCATTACTCAGTCAATAACAAACAACCTCCTTACCCACCACCCAGTTATCCACAAAGGCCATCCCTAAATCAACCACAAAGCCTGTCTACCGCACTTCCAATGACGAAGACCACCTTTAGCACAAACCAAAAAAAACACCAACCAAGAAATGAATTTTGCAGCGAAAAGCCTGTAGGATTCACCCCAAATTCCGGTGTCATATGCTAACTTGCTCCCATATCTACTTGATAACGCAATGGTAGCCATAACCCCTGCTAGGTTCCCTCAAACCCCCATTTTTCTGAGGATATGACTCGAACGCAACATGTGCATATCGTGGGGGAGCCCTGGGGCATTCCATTGAGCACTGTATGACCCTCAGGCGTAAGGTGCAAGGTCTAATTGATGCGGGCTGGCTGAAATTTGAGGAGAATCGCGTGTAAATCCTGACATTGACAAGAGATGCCACACATGGGGCAATTTTGAAAACTGTTGTTAGATGTCTCTAATGACTCATCAGGATTTTCAAGTGCAAGCCATTGGTCAGTTTGCTCAAGCGACCTGTGCTCCTGAGTTTGGACTTCCAAGACCGTTCAATCAGAGATTACTCGTCTTGCACGTTGGTGGGGTTGCCGTAAAACAATGAGTAAAGTTCAAAACAAATAAGTTTCAAAATAAAAAATAAGTTTCAAAATAAAAAAAAATAAAAAGGCATTTGATTGACTGTGTTTTCAAGTAAAAATATAGACGTTCATGTGACTTCATTTTATCATTCCAGAAAGTTTGTCTTCTTAGAGAAGCGA
The DNA here is from genome assembly GCF_004193775.1 of Glycine soja. Classification (NCBI taxonomy): domain Eukaryota; kingdom Viridiplantae; phylum Streptophyta; class Magnoliopsida; order Fabales; family Fabaceae; genus Glycine; species Glycine soja. The sequence goes on along the minus strand of NW_021144651.1, from coordinate 41,576 downwards.
GTTGTCAAGAATAGGATGTTGGACAAATGGCCTCAGTTACCTTAAGAAAAAGGGGGGTTGAATTAAGATGCAAAGACTATTCCTCAATTGAACTATCACTCTTTCTTTTTGGATTAACAATGCACCCTTAACATGAATTACTCAAAAGACAAATCAAAATAAACTTCTTTAAAGCAAAAGATAAATAGCAATAAAAGAAGTTTAAAGGAAGAGAGGAATGCAAACTTGATTTATACTGGTTCGGCCACTTCCCGCGCCTACGTCCAGTCCTCAAGAAACCCACTTGAGATTTTCCACTCTCTTTGTAAAACTCCTTTTACAAAGTCTGAACCACACAGGGACAACCCTTCCCTTGTGTTCAAGAATCCTCTACAATAAGAGACTCTCAGTCTCTTAATCCCTTTTCAGAAGTAAGAAGAAGAGAAGAAGAATTCTCTCTTAAAAGGGATAGATTGTACAATGAAGACCAATCAAAATTCCTTATTGAATATGCAAGTGGTTGACCAAGGAATCTTTTTGAGAGGATAAGACAGTTCAGTTCAGAAAAACTCTTAATCTTTTGAGAGGATAAACTTTGTGGGCAATGAAAACTCTCTTTAAATTCGTGTTTCCAAGTCACCTTTGATGGCCATTCATAAACCATTTGAATAGATGTGACTCTTGGAAATTATTTTCTGAAAATCTCCTCTGGTAATCGATTACAAGACTTGTGTAATAGATCACAGGCTTTAAAATTTGAATAAATTGCTGGTAATCAATTACCATCCATGTGTAATCGATTACACATTATAAATTTTGAATTCAAATTTCTAGTGACTATTATAAACATTTTCAGCTAATGGTAATCGATTACCAGAGAGCAAATCTCAATTTGAAATGATAGAATTCTTTGGTCAAACCTTTTGTTTGTTTCAATTTGGAAACTTCTTCCTAAAGATTCTAAGAGATCAAACTTGATAATATATCTTGACTTTCTTGGATTCTTGTCTTGAATAAAACTTAGAAGCACTTGATCCTTTGGCATCATCAAGACATCAAAACATCTTGCTTCTACATAGGAGTCATTTGACTTAATCCATCAACTGAAAAATCCTTCAACTATTTCTCGTCCTTGGAAAATTCTTTTTGCAAGAATCAACTGCTTCTTTCATTCTTCCTCACTACGAGGCTATGAAAACAAGACAATGATTGGTACCTCAAAGCCTTACACTGGGGCAATGAGGGGCATCGTGCATGAGCCTCAAGTGAACCTAGGGGCAGATTAGAAGTTCTCACCCAATAGGTTCCCTCCTACAAGGTCATGACGAAAGACAACGATTGGTACCTCAAAGCCTTACACTGGGGCAATGAGGGGCACCGTGCATGAGCCTCAAGTGAACATAGGGGCCGATCAAAAGTTCTCACCCATCGATGTTTTTAACAAAAAAAAAGGGACAAACCCTAGGATTTCAATGGATTGATTAAACATCAAACGAATCCATTGCCGTCACTCCAAAATGGTCAAGTGACTAAATCAAAAAGAACATACACTTTGAGGGAGTTCCCGGAGAGATTTGCAAAAGATAGGATGAGGTTGCATGAATTATCACCTTTTTCAAAAGGGCAGTCAATTTGTGTTTTCCAAAAAAAAAAAAAAAAAAAAAATCAAATCAAAATCAAAATCACAAAATAGGGAAAGAATGCCATGAACATTGTACAACTTTCCATTACATTGCATTGTTTCATACAAAGTCCGCATTTACCCAAATTTCACGACAAAGGTTGCATGCATCTGCATCCCTAAAAATCATGTTAACTGCATAGATTTCCTACATCTAATGTCCAAATCTTGTGGATTTGGGATGACCGGCCCTCTCGATGAGTCGATCTCTTGCTTTCTCATAAGGGTGGACCCTTGGGTACTTGTACCTATCACTTTTAGAGGACTACACATCCTCGCCAACAGAGGGCTGCACGCCCTCACCTTCAGAGGACTACATGTCCTCGCCTTGAGAGGGCTACACGCCCTCACCTTGGGTACTAGTTACCCTCACCGTTGAGAGGACTACACGTCCTCACCATCAGAGGGCTGCACGCCCTCACCTCCAGAGGACTACATGTCCTTGCCTTGAGAGGGTTACACGCCCTAACCTTGGGTACTAGTTACCCTCACCGTTGAGAGGACTACACGTCCTCGCCTTGAGAGGACTACACGTCCTCACCATCAGAGGGCTGCACGCCCTCACCTCCAGAGGACTACATGTCCTCGCCTTGAGAGGGCTACACGCCCTCACCTTGGGTACTAGTTACCCTCACCGTCAGAGGACTACACGTCCTCGCCTTGAGAGGACTACACGTCCTCACCATCAGAGGGCTGCACGCCCTCACCTCCAGAGGACTACATGTCCTTGCCTTGAGAGGGCTGCACGCCCTCACCTTGGGTACTAGTTACCCTCACCGTCAGAGGACTACACGTCCTCGCCTTGAAAGGACTACACGTCCTCACCATCAGAGGGCTGCACGCCCTTACCTCCAGAGGACTACATGTCCTCGCCTTGAGAGGGCTACACGCCCTCACCTTGGGTACTAGTTACCCTCACCGTCAGAGGACTACACGTCCTCGCCTTGAAAGGACTACACGTCCTCACCATCAGAGGGCTGCACGCCCTTACCTCCAGAGGACTACATGTCCTCGCCTTGAGAGGGCTACACGCCCTTACCTTGGGTACTAGTTACCCTCACCTTCAGAGGACTACACGTCCTCGCCTTGAGAGGACTACACGTCCTCACCACCAGAGGGCTGCACGCCCTCACCTCCAGAGGACTATAAGTCCTCGCCTTGAGAGGGCTACACGCCCTCACCTTGGGTACTAGTTACCTTCACCTTCAGAGGACTACACGTCCTCGCCTTCAAAGGGTCATGTACCTTCAACTTCAGAGGACTACACGTCCTCGCCGTCAAAGGGTCATGTGCCTTCACCTTTGTAGGGCTACACGCCCTCACCTTTAGAGGACTACACGTCCTCACCTTTAGAGGACTACACGTCCTCACCTTTAGAGGACTACACGTCCTCGCCATCAGAGGACTACATGTTCCCCATTTTCAAAGGGGGACATGCCCTCACCTTTAGAGGATTGCACGTCCTTGCCATCATATGACTACACTCCCTCGCCTTCGAAAGGCGACACGTCCTGAACTTCAGAGGGCTACACGCCCTCGCCTTTAGAGGACTACGCGTCCTCACTTACAGTGGGCTCCATATCCACACCTTAAGATAATTTAAGGTCCTCTGTCCTTAAATGCTTAACCGAGACTTGCACTCCCGGTTAAGGAACCAGTAGTTTCCTTTTAACGGTTCCTGGGCCACCCCCTGATATTGGAGGACGGCCAACTGTGCGAGCACAACCAGAGAGGGAGGCTATCACACAACTACTATGCATACCGGGGCAAGATTTCACCCGTGCCGCTGCAAAGAGACGAGTGCGGATCATGCGCACCAACATGACCACTCTTACACAGATATAGATGACATTGCTACTTAGCAACACTCTGCCCAGCGACCGCAATGCCAATCTCCCCCTGCAAAAGTATCAGTTGGTCTGTGTCGTCCCGACATGGGTAAGTATGCATATGGTTCAACTGATTTCTGATACCATCTATTGTTTGTAGGGATCGCACCCACAAAGACACCCAGTGGACCTGAAGAAGTCCAACAGGGCCCTGGGGTTTCCAGCTCTGGTTACGGGCCTCTATCGGCCCTATAGGGCGCCCGTTCCCCCCAGCAAGTTCATGTCGTCGTGGCATAGGTAAGTATGCACCTCCCCTAACTGATTTCTGATGTCATCTATTGTTTACGGGGATTGTGCCCGCAAGACACCTAGTGGACCCGAAGAAGGCCAACAGGGTCTTGGAGTTGCCAGCTCTAAATACGGGTCTCTGTCAGTTCTAGGGAGTGCCTGTCGCCCCCAGCAAGGTCATCAGGTCCCCCCTACCAATCGAGCTTTCATCAAGAAGTTCTGCGTCTCCAGGCAGGCGCAGGGCGAAACACCACAGCAGCCTGGCGATGGCCGGCAGCGGGCAACAGACGCACCGCCATCACCTCTAGAGTTCACCTCTGCTCATCCACAAAAAGGTTTAAGTATTGCCTACACCACATGGCCGACCAATAGGCAACCAAGTCCAAAGCCAAAGGTAAGCAAAGTACTAGGTCAGTGACCGACAAGTCATAAGGCGTCCAGCTCAAGACGTTAAAGAAGCGCTACTAGGAGGCAACCTAGTACCTTTTAAATTTCTGCCTGCTATTTGATCACTTTTTATAGTAGGACGCACCTAGTTGCTCATGATCCTGGGAATTTAAATAAAACAAGCGCAAGCTCGGAAGGTAGTCATACCTTACAAAACATATATATGTATGTTTAGGTAGTGAAAATACCTTAGATATGCATGTATGTAAACAAAAAAACACTTCACAAAATATATATATGTATGTTTAGGTAGAAAAATACCTTAGATATGCATGTATGTAAACAAAAAAACACTTCACAAAATATATATATGTATGTTTAGGTAGAAAGATACCTTAGATATGCATGTATGTAAACAAAAAATACTTCACAAAATATATATGTATGTTTAGGTAGAAAGATACCTTGGATATGCATGTATATAGCAAAAATACCTTACAAAACATATATATGTATGTTTAGGTAGCAAGATACCTTGGATATGCATGTATATAGCAAAATACCTCATGAAAAAAAAAAGAGAAGAAAAAAAAACAAACAAGAAAAAGAAATAAACAATAAAAAAAAAGAAGAAAAAAAAGAGAGAAAAAAGAAAAATAAGTTGTCTAGCTAAAAAACCAACATGCTTTTGAAAAGAGATGACTTCCAACTTTTCTTTGAAGAAAAATTCGCTGATCATAGCTAGTTTTTGAAAAAAAATGTGTGTACACCTGAAGGGTGAATGCTGTGAAATTTCCCCGGACGCCCAAAATGACTTGGAGGAATGCACAAATTGATAAAAGAACATATTTTGGAAACATTGGGTTGACTAAAATAGAGGAAATGAATCCTGAGCCCTAGCATCACATGACCATAAAAATTTGACACTTGAGTGTCCGCATAGGTGCATGCGTGACCAGTTTTGCATAAAATTTCCAAATCATCATTTTTGCATTTGTGTCATGGAAATAATGTGGGGCATCCCTTTTATCCTTGAACCAAACCAAGCCCTGACATGTATCATGTCTAGCCATTCTACGAGCTTTGAGCCAAAATCCCGACTCACCATAAACCTTGACCCAGGGTGAGAATGTCAATCCTTACCCTCGGAAGCAAAAAAGAATAGAAGGGAAATTTCCAATCAAAGAAAAAGAGAAGGAAAATTTCCAATGAAAGCAAAAAAAAAAAAAAAAAGAAAAGAAGAAGAAGAAGAAGAAGAAGAAGAAGAAGAAGAAGAGAAAAGAAGGAAAATTCCCCAATCAAAGAGTGGGAGAAAGCAAAAAGAAAAGAAAGGAAATTCCCAATCAAAGAATGGGAGAAAGTAAAAAAGGAAGAAGAAGAAGGAAAGAAAGCTCCTGATCGGGGGTCGAAGGAAAAACAGAAGAAATGTGCAGAGAGGTCTTTGGACCGGACAATATCTGAACAATACAGAATTGTCACCAAATGAACAAAAAAAGGAAGGAAAGGAAACCACGACCTAAAATGGTCTTCTCCCTTTGATTACCAACCAAAATCCCGTGCGCTAGCGACTTTTTTTCTCGCCCCGCACTAAAAAAAAAAAAAAACAGAAAAAGAAAAAGCCAGAAAAATCAAAAGCCAAAAACACACAAAAGCCGGAAAAAAAAAAAACCTCCAAAAGAACCCATTCCCAAGGGAAGCCCTATTGATCCATGATCACGCATGTAATTTTTGATTTGATAGGAAATAATTTGCAAAGTCAAGTCATGACATATCTATGGTCCGGAATTAGGATGAAACACTTACCTGTGCGAGATTGATACACTTTGAGTGATTTTCTTCTATTTTTGTCGAACCCAGTGTTTCCTCTAAATGGTCATTTAGAAACGAAATGCTAACATCCAAGATCTCATATATGGTTATGGGGGATCCCATCAGCAGACTCTCCTTCCCTGGTAGGCGCATTGTTTGTCACTCAAAAAAGCATATGCTGCTCTAAACAGTTGGAATATTTGTCTCTTTGCTAAAGCATGTTTGCATTTTTTTTAGTGGAGAAAACACCGAGACTTTTTCAAGTCTCACAAGTTATCCAGAACTACGTAGGTCTGAGTTCCTCATTGGAGGATACGTAGGAGCAAGAGCCTTGCTTTTGTCGGCCGCCCCATAAACTTTGTCATATTGACCCTGAGGTCATGTGACGTGCACCCTTGTATCATCCAGAGGCGGCGGGCCCGATGATACGCGGAGATACCTTACGGTTATCCGCACCCTTTTGTCATCCAGAGGCGGCGGGCCCGATGACAAGCAGAGACCAAGTTTGGTCATTCTGCACCCTTGTATCATCCAGAGGCGGCGGGCCCGATGATACGCGGAGATACCTTACGGTTATCCGCACCCTGTTGTCATCCAGAGGCGGCGGGCCCGATGACAAGCAGAGACCAAGTTTGGTCATTCTGCACCCTTGTATCATCCAGAGGCGGCGGGCCCGATGATACGCGGAGATACCTTACGGTTATCCGCACCCTTTTGTCATCCAGAGGCAGCGGGCCCGATGACAAGCAGAGACCAAGTTTGGTCATTCTGCACCCTTGTATCATCCAGAGGCGGCGGGCCCGATGATACGCGGAGATACCTTACGGTTATCCGCACCCTTTTGTCATCCAGAGGCGGCGGGCCCGATGACAAGCAGAGACCAAGTTTGGTCATTCTGCACCCTTGTATCATCCAGAGGCGGCGGGCCCGATGATACGCGGAGATACCTTATGGTTATCCGCACCCTTTTGTCATCCAAAGGCGGCGGGCCCGATGACAAGCAGAGACCAAGTTTGGTCATTCTGCACCCTTGTATCATCCAGAAGCGGCGGGCCCGATGATACGCGGAGATACCTTATGGTTATCCGCACCCTTTTGTCATCCAAAGGCGGCGGGCCCGATGACAAGCAGAGACCAAGTTTGGTCATTCTGCACCCTTGTATCATCCAGAGGCGGCGGGCCCGATGATACGCGGAGATACCTTATGGTTATCCGCACCCTTTTGTCATCCAGAGGCGGCGGGCCCGATGACAAGCAGAGACCAAGTTTGGTCATTCTGCACCCTTGTATCATCCAGAGGCGGCGGGCCCGATGATACGCGGAGATACCTTACGGTTATCCGCACCCTTTTGTCATCCAGAGGCGGCGGGCCCGATGACAAGCAGAGACCAAGTTTGGTCATTCTGCACCCTTGTATCATCCAGAGGCGGCGGGCCCGATGATACGCGGAGATACCTTACGGTTATCCGCACCCTATTGTCATCCAGAGGCGGCGGGCCCGATGACAAGCAGAGACCAAGTTTGGTCATTCTGCACCCTTGTATCATCCAGAGGCGGCGGGCCCGATGATACGCGGAGATACCTTACGGTTATCCGCACCCTTTTGTCATCCAGAGGCGGCGGGCCCGATGACAAGCAGAGACCAAGTTTGGTCATTCTGCACCCTTGTATCATCCAGAGGCGGCGGGCCCGATGATACGCGGAGATACCTTTCGGTTATCCGCACCCTTGTGTCATCCAGAGGCGGCGGGCCCGATGATACGCGGAAATACCCGAGTGGTTATCCGTATAAACATTCTTTTGCTATCTGTAAGACAGAACGCTTGATAGCATGCAGAGGCTGACATAGTCTTCTGCACCTTTTGTTCCTTCGGGAACAACAAGTCATTTACATGCGGAAATTTCATGGTCACCCGCGACTCTCGTCAACCGAGAGGAGCGAAATTAGTGTCATACCCTAATTTTCGTCCGGGGACCTTTGCTTGATAACATGTGACCTTTCTTTGGTCCTTGTGAGGTGCTTGGCATCCATCATTAGGCAATTTGTGAAATTATAGGAACGACAAGTCATGGTCACCCGCGACTCTCGTCAACCGAGAGGAGCGAAATTAGTGTCATACCCTAATTTTCGTCCGGGGACCTTTGCTTGATGACATGCGACCTTTCTTTGGTCCTTGTGAGGTGCTTGGCACCCATCATTAGGCAATTTGTGAAATTCTAGGAACGACAAGTCATGGTCACCCGTGATTCTCGTCAACCGAGAGGAGCGAAATTAGTGTCATACCCTAATTTTCGTCCGGGGACCTTTGCTTGATGACATGCGACCTTTCTTTGGTCCTTGTGAGGTGCTTGGCACCCATCATTAGGCAATTTGTGAAATTCTGGGAACAACAAGTCATTTGCATGTGGAGATTTTATGGTCACCCGCGACTCTCGTCAAATCGAGAGGAACGAAATTAGTGTCTTATCTTTACTTTCCTTTTATCTCCAATAAAAGACAAGTAAAGAGGGGCAACTGTCATACCCTAATTTCGTCCGGGGACCTTTGCTTGATGACATGCGACCTTTCTTTGGTCCTTGTGAGGTGCTTGGCACCCATCATTAGGCAATTTGTGAAATTCCAGGACATGCCGGAAAACCAAAAAATATTGATGCACAATCCGTAAGTTTCCGTGACACACCGGAAATCAAATGGAAGCATCGTTGCATAATTAAGTGAGATTCCGTAACATTCCGTAAGTCAAAAAGGGGATGATTATGTAATCCGCAAGGTTCCGTAACATTACGGAAAGAAAACAAGTATCGTTACGAGATTCGTAAGTTTCCGTAACTTTACAAAAAAAGAATCACCAAAAAAGGTAAGGGGGTGAACTTATCAAGATAGGGGTGTAAATAGAAATTCAAATCTAGGCCATTCCAGAACATTTTGGAAGTTGGGTTGCTTAAGGAGGAAGCAACTGGGCGGCAAGCTCCTCCACGTTTTTGAAAAATGGTTTTCGGGGCTTCCGCGGCTTCCGTAATACTTCCGTAAAATTTCCAAAAACCTTGGGTAAGCATATTCCACTTAACAATGGTAAAAGGGAAAAGAAAAAAGATGAAAATCAAATTCGAAAACAGTTCCGTAAGGCTTCCGTAACTTTTCCGTAAAATACGAAAAGGGGGGTGAACTTAGTAATTCGGGTGCGCTTAGAAATCTTCTTCATTAAGTCTTTGGGCGGCAAGCACCTCCTTTTTTTTCTATAAATAGGGGAGGGGGGAGCTGTTTCAAAATGTTCAAGACCCCTTTGGGTATGCGTTTCGGCTATTTTGGGCAAAAACACGTTTTCGTGAAGAAAAATCAAGTCGAAGTACTTCCGTAACGCTTCCGTAAGCGATTCTGTGGAAATTCTTCATCGTTCTTCGTCGATTCTTCACCGTTCTTCATCCGTTCTTCGTTCGTTCTTCGTTCTTCAACGGGTAAGTTTTTGAATTCGAGACTTTCAATTCATTTCTTGTTTTGTGTACTTTCACTTTAATTTCGTTTACTTTCAGTTTTCTTTTCTTCCGTTTTTAACGTGCTTTAACCATTTATTTAAGCCATTTTCTCGTCTAATAAATGATGAAATGAATTTCAACCGATCATTTGTGTTGTAATCTCGTTTAATCACTGTTAAAGCGAAATCTAACCGATCGTTCACGCTATAACCTCGGTTAAACCAAAAAAAGTAAAATAATAATAAAATAATCAAAATATCTTGAAAAATAATAATAAAATAATCAAAATATCTTTGAATAAAATAAAACAAAAAAATCAATCGGACGTTTTTCTTTGGAAGTTTCCTTGAATGAATTGATTAATAACCAAAGTGAAACTAAGACTAAAATAGACTCACAAATCAAGTTTTGTCCGAAAATCACTAAAAACCGTTTTAAGGTCCAACGCCTTAAACGGTCCTCTTTGCTTTTATCGGTTAACATGGACCGTTCAAAAGCATAAAATCAACATGTAACTTTACCGCTTTTGCAAGAACTACGTAGGTCTGATTTCCTCATCGCAATTGAGGATACGTAGGAGCAAAAGCCCCGCTTTTGTCGACCACCCCAAGAGATCGTTAATGGTCCAACGCCTTAACGTTTCTCTCCTTTCAAAATCAAAAGACCGTTTAATGGTCCAACACCTTAAATGACCTCTTGTTCAATAAAAACATATTTTGCAAAAAAAGACAAAAACAACTTAACCAAACACTTTGTTCCCAAAGAACTACGTAGGTCTGATTTTCTCATCCCAATTGAGGAATACATAGGAGCAAAGGGAAACACCCTTGTCGACCACAAAAAGAGAAAAAATATAAAAAGGGTATAAAGGATATAAGGACATAAAAGGGAATGTAAAAATCAAAGTCATGTTTGCACATTCGATTAAAGGCTGCCGTCCCTTGTGACGGACGTGTGGGGTGCTAATACCTTCCCCGCGCGTAAATACAACTCCCGAACCTTTCACTTAAAAGTTCGTAGATCGCGTCTTTTCCGGTTTTTCCGACGTTTTCCTCAAATAAACGTTGGTAGCGACTCCGCGCGTATTCCTTTCGTGGAACACGCATCCCGCGAGTCACGCGTCGCCCTCCCGCCGAACGGTAGGTTGCGACAAAACGTTATGGCCGTCTAAATTGGACTAGAGCTTTCTTGTTCAATTTTGATCGTCTCGATATATTATGTGCATGAATCGGACATCCGACTGAAATGTTATGACCGTTTGAATTTCTTTAGAACTTCTGTTTTTCAATTTCGAGGGTCTTGAAATATCGTGTGCCTCAATCGCACACCTATGTCAAAAGTGATGGCCGTCTGAATTGGACCAGAGCTTCCGGGTTCATTTACGAGCGTTTCTATATATTATGTGCCTGAAACGGACATCCGAATGAAAAGTTATGACCATTTGATTTTCTAGAGAACTTCCATTTTTCAATTTCAAGCGTCTCGATATATCATCGGCCTCGTTCGTACATCCATGTCAAAAGTTATCGCCGTCTTAATTGGACAAGAGCTTCCGTGTTGAATTTCGAGCGTCTCGATAAATTATGTGCCTGAATCGGACATTCGAGTGAAATGTTATGACCATTTGAATTTCTTGACAACTATCATTTTTCAATTTCGAGCGTCTCGATATATCATGGGCCTCAATCGTACACCCATGTCAAACGTTATGGTCGTCTGAATTGGACCAGAGCTTCCGTGTTCAATTTTGAATGTCTAGATCAATTATGTGCCTGAATCGGACATCCGAGTGAAATGTTATGACCATTTCAATTACTCGATAACTACCAATTTTCAATTTCGAGCGGCTCGATATATCATGGGCCTCAATCGTACACCCATGTCAATCGTTATGGCCGTCTGAATTGGACCAGAGCTTCCGTGTTCAATTTTGAACGTCTCGATATATTATGTGCCTGAATCGGACATCCGAGTGAAATGTTATGACCATTTCAATTACTCGATAACTACCAATTTTCAATTTCGAGTGGCTCGATATATCATGGGCCTCAATCGTACACCCATGTCAATCGTTATGGCCGTCTGAATTGGACCAGAGCTTCCGTGTTCAATTTTGAACGTCTCGATATATTATGTGCCTGAATCGGACATTCGAGTGAAATGTTATGACCATTTGAATTTCTTGACATCTATCATTTTTCAATTTCGAGCGTCTCGATATATCATGGGCCTCAATCGTACACCCATGTCAAACGTTATGGCCGTCTGAATTGGACCAGAGCTTCCGTGTTCAATTTTGAACGTCTCGATATATTATGTGCCTGAATCGGACATCCGAGTGAAATCTTATGACCATTTCAATTACTCGATAACTACCAATTTTCAATTTCGAGCGTCTCTATATATCATGTGCCTCAATCGTACTCCCATGTCAAACGTTATGGCCGTCTAAATTGGACTAGAGCTTTCGTGTTCAATTTTGATCGTCTCGATATATTATGTGCATGAATCGGACATCCGACTGAAATGTTATGACCGTTTGAATTTCTTTAGAACTTCTGTTTTTCAATTTCGAGCGTCTTGAAATATCGTGTGCCTCAATCGCACACCTATGTCAAAAGTGATGGCCGTCTGAATTGGACCAGAGCTTCCGGGTTCATTTACGAGCGTTTCTATATATTATGTGCCTGAAACGGACATCTGAATGAAACGTTATGACCATTTGATTTCCTAGAGAACTTCCATTTTTCAATTTCAAGCGTCTCGATATATCATCGGCCTCGTTTGTACATCCATGTCAAAAGTTATCGCCGTCTTAATTGGACAAGAGCATCCGTGTTGAATTTCGAGCGTCTCGATAAATTATGTGCCTGAATCGGACATTCGAGTGAAATGTTATGACCATTTGAATTTCTTGACAACTATCATTTTTCAATTTCGAGCATCTCGATATATCATGGGCCTCAATCGTACACCCATGTCAACCGTTATGGTCGTGTGAATTGGACCAGAGCTTCCGTGTTCAATTTTGAACGTCTCGATATATTATGTGCCTGAATCGGACATCCGAGTGAAATCTTATGACCATTTCAATTACTCGATAACTACCAATTTTCAATTTCGAGCGTCTCTATATATCATGTGCCTCAATCGTACTCCCATGTCAAACGTTATGGCCGTCTAAATTGGACTAGAGCTTTCGTGTTCAATTTTGATCGACTCGATATATTATGTGCATGAATCGGACATCCGACTGAAATGTTATGACTGTTTGAATTTCTTTAGAACTTCTGTTTTTCAATTTCGAGCGTCTTGAAATATCGTGTGCCTCAATCGCACACCTATGTCAAAAGTGATGGCCGTCTGAATTGGACCAGAGCTTCCGGGTTCATTTACGAGCGTTTCTCTATATTATGTGCCTGAAACGGACATCCGAATGAAAAGTTATGACCATTTGATTTTCTAGAGAACTTTCATTTTCAATTTCAAGCGTCTCGATATATCATCGGCCTCGTTCGTACATCCATGTCAAAAGTTATGGCCGTCTTAATTGGACAAGAGCTTCCGTGTTGAATTTCGAGCGTCTCGATAAATTATGTGCCTGAATCGGACATTCGAGTGAAATGTTATGACCATTTGAATTTCTTGATGTCGCAACCTACCCTTCGGCGGGAGGGCGACGCGAGACTCGCGGGATGCGTGTTCCACGAAAGGAATACGCGCGGAGTCGCCACCAACGTTTATTTGAGGAAAACGTCGGAAAAACCGGAAAAGACGCGATCTACGAACTTTTTAGTGAAAGGTTCGGGAGTTGTATTTACGCACGGGGAAGGTATTAGCACCCCACACGTCCGTCCTAAGGGACGGCAGCCTTTAATCGAATGTGCAAACATGACTTTGATTTTTATGTTCCCTTTTATGTTCTTTATATCCTTTATACCCTTTTTATATTTTTTTCTTTTTTGTGGTCGACAAGGGTGTTTCCCTTTGCTCCTACGTATTCCTCAATTTGTGATGAGGAAATCAGACCTACGTAGTTCTTTCAAAAGCGGTAAAGTTACATGTTGATTTTATGCTTTTGAACGGTCCATGTTAACCGATAAAAGCAAAGAGGACCGTTTAAGGCGTTGGATCTTAAAACGATTTTTAGTGATTTTCGGACAAAACTTGATTTGTGAGTCTATTTTAGTCTTAGTTTCACTTTGGTTATTAATCAATTCATTCAAGAAAACTTCCAAAGAAAAACGTCCGATTGATTTTTTTTATTTATTTTATTCAAAGATATTTTGATTATTTTATTATTATTTTTCAAGATATTTTGATTATTTTATTATTATTTTACTTTTTTTGGTTTAACCGAGGTTATAGCGTGAACGATCGGTTAGATTTCATTTTAAAAGTGATTAAATGAGATTACAACACAAATGATCGGTTGAAATTCATTTTATCATTATTAGGTGAGAAAACGGCTTAAATAAACGGTAAAAGCGCGTTAAAGACGGAAGAAAAGAAATCGAAAATGAACGAAATAAAGAGGAAAGCTTAAAAAAAACAAGAAATGAATTAAAAGTCTCGGATTCGAAAACTTACCCGTTGAAGAACGAAGAACGGATGAAGAACGATGAAGAACGGACGAAAACCTTCACGGATTTGCTTACGGAAACATCTCGGAAGCGTTACGGAAGCACCTCGGCTTGGATTTTCTTCACGGAAACAATTTTTTTCACCCAAAACAGCTAAAATACATAGCCAGGGGGCTGAGGGATCCTTAGAACAGCCCCCTTCAGCCTATTTATAGGAAAAAGGGGGAGGAGGTTGCCGCCCAGCTCGCCCAGGCGACCTTAGCTCGCCCAGGCTTCAAAAAACGTTCTGGAAGGCCCAATTCAAAATTTCGAAATTGCTATTTGCACCCCCCCAATTTTGATAAGTTCACCCCCCCTCTTTCGTAATTTACGGAAAAGTTACGGAAGCCTTACGGAAGCATATAGGACTTGATTTTCTTCTTTTTTTCTCTTCCGTCTCACCCGTATTAAGTTAATTATGCTTATTTAGAGTTATGGGAATTTTACGGAAGCATTACGGGTGTCCCGGAAGCCCCGGAATCCCATTTTTCAACAAAACGGGGGGTGTGGTGGCCATCTAGCTCGCCCAGGCGAGCTCAGCTCGCCCAGGCGAGCTAGGTTACTTCAATCTTAAGCAAGAAATTGCCCAGAAACCTCTAGAAGGGCCCAGATTCGAAAATTACTGTTTGCACCCCCCATTTTACTAAATACACCCCCCCTTTGGCTTTTTTTGGTGATTCTTTTTTCGTAAAGTTACGGAAACTTATAAATTTCGTAACGATACTTGTTTTCTTTCCGTAATGTTACGGAACCTTGCGGATTACATAATCATCCCCTTTTTGACTTACGGAATGTTACGGAACCTCACTTAATTATGCAACGATGCTTCCATTTGATTTCCGGTGTGTCACGGAAACTTACGGATTGTGCATCAATATTTTTTGGTTTTCCGGCATGTCCTGGAATTTCACAAATAGCCTAATGATGGGTGCCAAGCACCTCACGAGGACCAAAGAATGGTCGCACGTTATCAAGCAAAGGTCCCCGGACGAAATTAGGGTATGACAATTGCCCCTCTTTACTTCTCTTTTATTGGAGATAAAAGAAAAGTAAAGATAAGACACTAATTTCGTCCCTCTCGATTTGACGAGAGTCCCGGGTGACCATAAAATCTCCACATGCAAATGACTTGTTGTTCCCAAAATTTCACAAATTGCCTAATGATGGGCGCCAAGCACCTCACAAGGACCAAAGAATGGTCGCATGTCATCAAGCAAAGGTACCCGAAAATCAGTGTATGACACTAATTTCGCTCCTCTCGGTTGACGAGAGTCGCGGGTGACTGTGACTTGTCGTTCCTAGGATTTCACAAATTGCCTGATGATGGATGCCAAACACCTCACAAGGACCAAAGAATGGTCGCATGTCATCAAGCAAAGGTCCCCGAAAATCAGTGTATGACACTAATTTCGCTCCTCTCGGCTGACGAGAGTCGCGGGTGACCATGAAATTTCCACATGTAAATGACTTTGTCGTCCCCGGAGGAACAAAAGGTGCAGAAGACTGTGTCAGCCTCTGCATGCTATCAAGCGTTCTGTCTTACAGATAGCAAAAGAATGGGTGCGAATAACCATAAGGTATCTCCGCGTATCTTGGGTGCAGAATGACCAAACTTGGTCTCTGCTTGTCATCGGGCCCGCCGCCTCTGGATGACAAAAGGGTGCGGATAACCGTAAGGTATCTCCGCGTATCTTGGGTGCAGAATGACCAAACTTGGTCTCTGCTTGCCATCGGACACAACTGTGTCTGCCTAGCAAAGGGGTGCAGATAACCGTAAGGTATCTCCGCGTATCTTGGGTGCAGAATGACCAAACTTGGTCTCTGCTTGCCATCGGGCCCGCCGCCTCTGGATGACAAAAGGGTGCGGATAACCGTAAGGTATCTCCGCGTATCTTGGGTGCAGAATGACCAAACTTGGTCTCTGCTTGCCATCGGACACAACTGTGTCTGCCTAGCAAAGGGGTGCAGATAACCGTAAGGTATCTCCGCGTATCTTGGGTGCAGAATGACCAAACTTGGTCTCTGCTTGCCATCGGACACAACTGTGTCTGCCTAGCAAAGGGGTGCAGATAACCGTAAGGTATCTCCGCGTATCTTGGGTGCAGAATGACCAAACTTGGTCTCTGCTTGCCATCGGACACAACTGTGTCTGCCTAGCAAAGGGGTGCAGATAACCGTAAGGTATCTCCGCGTATCTTGGGTGCAGAATGACCAAACTTGGTCTCTGCTTGCCATCGGACACAACTGTGTCTGCCTAGCAAAGGGGTGCAGATAACCGTAAGGTATCTCCGCGTATCTTGGGTGCAGAATGACCAAACTTGGTCTCTGCTTGCCATCGGGCCCGCCGCCTCTGGATGACAAAAGGGTGCGGATAACCGTAAGGTATCTCCGCGTATCTTGGGTGCAGAATGACCAAACTTGGTCTCTGCTTGCCATCGGGCCCGCCGCCTCTGGATGACAAAAGGGTGCGGATAACCGTAAGGTATCTCCGCGTATCTTGGGTGCAGAATGACCAAACTTGGTCTCTGCTTGCCATCGGACACAACTGTGTCTGCCTAGCAAAGGGGTGCAGATAACCGTAAGGTATCTCCGCGTATCTTGGGTGCAGAATGACCAAACTTGGTCTCTGCTTGCCATCGGACACAACTGTGTCTGCCTAGCAAAGGGGTGCAGATAACCGTAAGGTATCTCCGCGTATCTTGGGTGCAGAATGACCAAACTTGGTCTCTGCTTGCCATCGGACACAACTGTGTCTGCCTAGCAAAGGGGTGCAGATAACCGTAAGGTATCTCCGCGTATCTTGGGTGCAGAATGACCAAACTTGGTCTCTGCTTGCCATCGGGCCCGCCGCCTCTGGATGACAAAAGGGTGCGGATAACCGTAAGGTATCTCCGCGTATCTTGGGTGCAGAATGACCAAACTTGGTCTCTGCTTGCCATCGGGCCCGCCGCCTCTGGATGACAAAAGGGTGCGGATAACCGTAAGGTATCTCCGCGTATCTTGGGTGCAGAATGACCAAACTTGGTCTCTGCTTGCCATCGGACACAACTGTGTCTGCCTAGCAAAGGGGTGCAGATAACCGTAAGGTATCTCCGCGTATCTTGGGTGCAGAATGACCAAACTTGGTCTCTGCTTGCCATCGGACACAACTGTGTCTGCCTAGCAAAGGGGTGCAGATAACCGTAAGGTATCTCCGCGTATCTTGGGTGCAGAATGACCAAACTTGGTCTCTGCTTGTCATCGGGCCCGCCGCCTCTGGATGACAAAAGGGGTGTGCGTCACATGACCTCAGGGTCAGTATGACAAAGATTATGGGGCGGCCGACAAAAGCAAAGCTCTTGCTCCTACGTATCCTCCAATGAGGAACTCAGACCTACGTAGTTCTGGATAACTTGTGAGACTTGAAAAAGTCTCGTTGTTTTCTCCACTAAAATGCAAACATGCTTTAGCAAAGAGACAAATATTCCAACTGATTTAGGGCAGCATATGCTTTTTTTTGTTTTTTGAGTGAAAAACAATGCGTCTACCGGGGAAGGAGAGTCTGCTGATGAAATCTCCCATAACCATAAATGAGATTTTGGATGTTAGCATTTCGTTTCTAAATGACCATTTAGAGGAAACACTGGGTTCGACAAAAATAGAAGAAATCCACTCAAAGTGTATCAATCTCGCACAGGTAAGTGTTTCATCCTAATTCCGAACCATAGATATGTCATGACTTGACTTTGCAAATTATTTCCTATCAAATCAAAAATTACATGCGTGATCATGGATCAATAGGGCTTCCCTTGGGAATGGGTTCTTTTGGTGATTTCTTCTTTCAGCTTTTGTGTGTTTTTGGCTTTTGATTTTTCTGGCTTTTTTTTCTTTTTCTGTTTTTGTTTAGTGCGAGGCGAGAAAAAAGGTCGCTAGCGCACGGGATTTTGGTTGGTAATTAAAGGGAGAAGACCATTTTAGGTCGTGGTTTCCTTTCCTTCTTTTTTTCGTTCATTTGGTGACAATTCTGTATTGCTCAGATATTGTCCAGTCCAAAGACCTCTCTGTATATTTCTTTTAGCTTCTTCGATCAAGAACTTTCTTTCCTTCTTTTTTACTTTCTCCCATTCTTTGGTTGGGAATTTTCCTTCTTTTCTTTTTGCTTTCTCCCACTCTTTGATTGGGAATTTCCTTTCTTTTCCTTTTTTGCTTTCTCTTTGATTGGAAATTTTCCTTCTTTCCTTTTTTGCTTCCGAGGGTAAGGATTATAGTGAGTCATGATTTTGGCTCAAGGTTTGTAGAATGGCTAGACATGATACATGTCGGGGTTTGGTTTGGCTCAAGGATAAAAAGGGATGCCCCACATTATTTCCATGACACAAATGCAAAAATGATGATTTGGAAATTTTATGCAAAACTGGTTATGCATGCACCTATGCGGACACTCAAGTGTCAAATTTTTATGGTCATGTGATGCTAGGGCTCAGGATTCATTTCCTCTATTTTAAATCAACCCAATGTTTCCAAAATATGTTCTTTTATCAATTTGCGCATTCATCCGAGTCCATTTCGGGCGTCCGGGGAAATTCACAGCATTCACCCTTCAGGTGTAGACACATTTTCCAAAAATTAGTTATGATCAGTGAATTTTTCCAAAGAAAAGTTGGAAGTCATCTCTTTTCAAAAGCATGTTGGTTTTTCAGCTTGACAACTTATTTTTCTTTTTTCTCCTTTTTTTTTTATCATTATCATTTGTTTATTTCCTTTTCTTGTTTGTTTTTTTTTTCTTTTTTTTCATGAGGTATTTTGCTACCTAAACATGTGCATATTTTTGTGAGGTATTTTTGCTATATACATGCATATCCAAGGTATCTTGCCACCTAAACATACATATATATGTTTTGTGAGGTATTTTTTACTACATACACGCACATCTAAGGTATCTCTCTACCTAAACATACAAATATATATTTTGTGAAGTAATTTTTTTGTTTACATACATGCATATCTAAGGTATTTTCACTACCTAAACATACATATATATATTTTGTGAGGTATGACTACCTTCCGAGCTTGCGCTTGTTTTATTTAAATCCCCAGGATCATGAGCAACTAGGTGCGTCCTACTATAAAAAGTGATCAAATAACAAGCATAGATTCAAAAGGTACTAGGTTGCCTCCTAGTAGCGCTTCTTTAACGTCTTTAGCTGGACGCCTATGACTTGTCAGCCACTGACCTAGTACTTTGCTTACCTTTGGCTTTGGACTTGGTAGCCTATGGGTCGGCCATGTGTCGTAGGCAACGCTCTAACCTTTTTGCGGATGAGCTGAGGTGAACTCTAGAGGTGGTGGCGGTGTGTCTATTGCCCGCTACCGGCCATCCCAATGCTGCTGTGGTGTTTCGCCCTGCGCCTGCCTAGGGACGCAGTATTTCTTGATGAAAGCTCGATCAGTAGGGGACCTAATGCCCTTGTTGGAGGTTACAGGTACTCTGTAGAACTGACAGAGACCCGTAATTAGAGCTTGACAACTCCAAGACCCTGTTGGACTTCTTCGGGTCCACTGGGTGTCTTGCAGGTGCGATCCCTGCAAACAATTGATGAAATCAGAAATCCGTTGAGCGATGTGCATACTTACCTATGATGACATAACCTTGCCGGGGGGGTACAGGCACCCTGTAGGACTGATAGAGGCCCGTAACCAGAGCTGGAAACCCCAGGGCCCTGTTGGACTTTTCCGGGTCCACTGGGTGTCTTGTGGGTGCGATCCCTGCAAACAATAGATGGTATCAGAAATCAGTTGAACTATATGCATACTTACCCATGTCGGGACGACACAGACCAACTGATACTTTTGCAGGGGGAGATTGGCGTTGCGGTCACTGGGCAGAATGTTGCTAAGTAGCAATGTCATCTATATCTGTGTAAGAGCGGTCATGTTGGTGCGTATGATCCGCACTCGTCTCTTTGCAGCGGCACGGGTGAAATCTTGCCCCGGTATGCATAGTAGCTGTGTGATAGCCTCCCTCTCTGGTTGTGCTCGCACAGTTGGCCCTCCTCCAATATCAGGGGGTGGCCCAGGAACCGTTAAAAGGAAACTACTGGTCCCTTAACCGGGAGTGCAAGTCTCGGTTAAGCATTTAAGGATAGAGGACCTTAAATTATCTTAAGGTGTGGATATGGAGCCCACTGAAAGTGAGGACGCATAGTCCTCTAAAGGCGAGGGCGTGTAGCCCTCTGAAGTTCAGGATGCGTCGCCTTTCGAAGGCGAGGGAGTGTAGTCCTATGATGGCAAGGACGTGCAATCCTCTAAAGGTGAGGGCATGCCCCCCTTTGAAAATGGGGAACATGTAGTCCTCTGATGGCGAGGACGTGTAGTCCTCTAAAGGTGAGGACGTGTAGTCCTCTGAAGGTGAGGGCGTGTAGCCCTACAAAGGTGAAGGCACATGATCCCTTGACGGCGAGGACGTGTAGTCCTCTGAAGTTGAAGGTACATGACCCTTTGAAGGCGAGGACGTGTAGTCCTCTGAAGGTGAAGGTAACTAGTACCCAAGGTGAGGGCGTGTAGCCCTCTCAAGGCGAGGACTTATAGTCCTCTGGAGGTGAGGGCGTGCAGCCCTCTCAAGGCGAGGACGTGTAGTCCTCTGATGGTGAGGGCGTGCAGCCCTCTGATGGTGAGGACGCGTAGTCCTCTCAAGGCGAGGACATGTAGTCCTCTCAACGGTGAGGGTAACTAGTACCCAAGGTGAGGGCGTGTAGCCCTCTCAAGGCGAGGACATGTAGTCCTCTGGAGGTGAGGGCGTGCAGCCCTCTGATGGTGAGGACGTGTAGCCCTCTCAAGGCGAGGACGTGTAGTCCTCTCAATGGTGAGGGTAACTAGTACCCAAGGTGAGGGCGTGTAGCCCTCTCAAGGTGAGGACGTGTAGTCCTCTGAAGGTGAGGGCGTGCAGCCCTCTGATGGCGAGGACGTGTAGCCCTCTCAAGGCGAGGACGTGTAGTCCTCTCAATGGTGAGGGTAACTAGTACCCAAGGTGAGGGCGTGTAGCCCTCTCAAGGCGAGGACGTGTAGTCCTCTGAAGGTGAGGGCGTGCAGCCCTCTGATGGCGAGGACGTGTAGTCCTCTCACTGGTGAGGGTAACTAGTACCCAAGGGTCCACCCTTATGAGAAAGCAAGAGATCGACTCATCGAGAGGGCCGGTCATCCCGAATCAACAAGATTTGGACATTAGATGTAGGAAATCTATGCAGTTAACATGATTTTTAGGGATGCAGATGCATGCAACCTTTGTCGTGAAATTTGGTAAATGCGGACTTCATTTGAAACAATGCAATGTAATGGAAAGTTGTACAATGTTCATGACATTCTTTCCCTATTTTGTGATTTTGATTTTGATTTAATTTTTTTTGGAAAACACAGATTGACTGTCCTTTTGAAAGAGGTGATAATTCATGCAACCTCATCCTATCATTTTTTGCAAATCTCTCCGGGAACTTCCTCAGAGTGTGTGTTCTGTTTGATTTAGTCACTTGACCATTTTGGAGTGACGGCAATGGAGCCATTTGATGTTTGATCAATCCATTGAAATCCTAGGGTTTGTCCCCCCCTTTTTTGTTAAAAACATCGATGGGTGAGAACTTTTGATCGACCCCTATGTTCACTTGAGGCTCATGCACGGCGCCCCTCATTGCCCCAGTGTAAGGCTTTGAGGTATCAATCGTTGCCTTTCGTCATGACCTTGTAGGAGGGAACCTATTGGGTGAATACTTCTAATCTGCCCCTAGGTTCGCTTGAGGTTTTTGCATGGTGCCTTTCGTTGCCCCAGTGTAGGGCTTAGAGGTACCAAGTGTTGTCTTGTTTTCACGACCTCGTAGTGAGGAAGAATGAAAGAAGCAGTTGATTCTTGCAAAAAAGAATTTTCCAAGGACGAGAAATAATTGAAGGATCTTTCAGTTGATGGATTAAGTCAAATGACTCCTATGTAGAAGCAAAATGTTTTGATGTCTTGATGATGCTAAAGGATCAAGTGCTTCTAAGTTTTATTCAAGACAAGAATCCAAGAAAATCAAGATATATGATCAAGTTGATCTCTAGAATCTTAGGAAGAAGTTTCCAAATTGAAGAAGCAAAAGGTTTGACCAAGGAATTCTATCCTTTCAAATTGAGACTTGCTCTCTGGTAATCGATTACCAGCAGTTTGAAAATGTTTTAATTCAAATTTTTAAAACCTGTAATCGATTACATAAGTCTTGTAATTGATTACTAGAGGGGATTTTCAGAAAATAATTTCCAAGAGACATATCTATTCAAATGTTTTATGAATGGCCATTCAAATGTTTTAAAGAGAGTTTTCATTGCCCAAACAGTTTTATCCTCTCGAAAGATCAAGAGTTTTTCTGAACTGAAATGTCTTATCCTCTCGAAAAGATTCCTTGGTCAACCACTTGCTTATTCAATAAGGAATTTTGATTGATCTTCATTGTACAATCTATCCCTTTTAAGAGAGATTTCTTCTTCTCTTCTTCTTATTTCTGAAAAGGGATTAAGAGACCGTGGGTCTCTTGTTGTAGGGGATTCTTGAACACAAGGGAAGGGTTGTCCCTATGTGCATTGTTAATCCGAAAAGAGAGAGTGAAAGTTTAATTGGGGAATAATATTCGTATCTTAATTCAATCCCCTCTTCTTCTCAAGGTTACTGAAGCCATTTGTCCAACATCCTATTCTTGATAACTCACTTCTCTCTAAAAAGACAAAATGAGGTCACATGAACGTCTATATTTTTACTTGAAAACACAGTCAATCAAATGCCTTTTTATTTTTTATTTTGAAACTTATTTGTTTTGAACTTTGCTCGTTGTTTTACGGCACCCCCACCAACGTGCAAGATGAGTAATCTCTGATTGAACGGTCTTGGAAGTCAACACTCAGGAGCGCAGGTTGCTTGAGCAAACAGACCAATGGCTTACACCCACATTCCGGTGAAAGTTGAATAAGCAAACATGCGTTTGTGAGAGGATGAGGGACAAAGATATCAACTTTATCCATTTCATTTAACATTGTAGCTGTGGTTTATGGCATAAACTTGAAAATCCTGATGAGTCATAACAACAGCTTCCAAAATTGCCCCATGTGTGGCATTTTTTGTCAATGTTAGGATTTACACGCAATTCTCCTCAAATTTCAGCCAGCCCGTATCAATTAGACTTCACACTTTATGCTTCGGGGTCATACAATGCTCAATGGAATGCCCCAGGGCTCCTCCACGATAAGCACACGTTGCATTCGAGTCGTATCCTCAGAAAAGTGGAGGTTGATGAACCTTGGCTAGGGTTATGGCTACCATTGAATTATCAAGTAGATGTGGGAGCAAGTTAGCATAGGACACTGGAATTGGGGTGAATTCTACAGGCTTTCTCGCTGCAAAATTCCTTTTTGTTGGTGTTTTTTTTTTTTTTTTTTTTTTTGGTTTGTGCTAAAGGTGGTCTTCGTCATTGGAAGTGCAGTAGACAGACTTTGTGGTTGATTTTGTGGATACCTGGGTGGTGGGTAAGGAGGAGGTTTGTTATTGGCTGAGTAATGACATTGTTGGGTTGGTGGGAAACTTGGCCATATAGGAATGGCAGTCACAGCATGGGTTTCTCCCTCTTTCTCACCCTCTTCATTTGCCCCAGTTTTCTCAGTCGTCCTAGTAGGATGATCAAATTTGCCTCTTTTCGGACCCACATTGATCCTTTCACTGGCGAAGACCAAATCTGCAAAGCTTTGAGGGTGCGCAGCCCACCATCTTTTCATAGTAGAGTACCGATAATGTGTCTACCATCACGATTATCGTCTCCCTTTCCATTATTGGGGGTACCACCTGGGCCGCCAGATCCCTCCACCTTTTGGGCGTGTTCTTTGAATGATCCGTCCCCCTTTTTGCACATGTTCTGTAGTTGCATCCTATCCGGAACCATATCAAAATTGTACTGATACTGCCTAACAAAGGCAACCATTAGGTCCTTCCAAGAATGGACTCGGGAAGGTTCCAAGTTAGTGTACCAGGTAACAGCTACCCCAGTAAGACTTTCTTGGAAGGAATGTATCAGCAATTCCTCATCTTTTGCGTATTCCCCCATCTTCTGACAATACAATCTTTAGATGGTTCTTGAGACAAGTAGTCCCCTTGTACTTGTCAAAGTCCAGCACCTTGAACTTGGGAATGACCATGTTTGGGTATTAGGAACAACTTTTCTAGGTTAGCAAAGGCATAATCTTCACCTCCTTCAATGGCCCTGAGCCTTTCCTTTAGATGATCCGTCTTTCCCTTTTCGGCCATAGCAGGAGGGGCTCTTCCCACCGCAAAAATGCAATGGTTGTGGTTGTGGGCGAAACTGAGGGCTCTCCAAAGTGTTTTCAAAGGGTATACCACCAACTGCTTGCCCTTCAGTGGCATATCCGAGCCAAGGCTCGAAGTCAGCTAGATTGTGGTGGGGAATTTCATGTGTCTTTCCCATGGTTTGAGAGATATGTGCCTGATGAGGTTATTGGTTCTCAATGAGTATCGGAGTGGAGTTATTGAGATTTTCATTGAGAGTGTATGCCACATTGGGTGGTGTATAGTTGGGAGGCAAGCCATATGATGGGAAGGCGTGCTCGTTTTGAATTTGCACATCATGGGGTCATCCGTACTTCCCAAATCTTTGCCTACCATATTTGAGGTTGGACGATTCATTTGCTTGAGGCCAGATGGGAGCATTGGGTTCACCTTAGCGACAGCGCTTAATAGCGGCAACTATAACTGCATTGGCTTCCATTATCCTCTTCATGCTCATCATGGCCTTTATCATTGTGGCCATTTGCTCTTTTATGGCCTCCATTTTTGGCCTTCATCTTCTCTTGCACCTTCTCTGCTTCACCCATTACTCTAGCTCTAGCACGAGTTCGGTAAGGGCGCCGTAAAGCGTTTCCTTTTCTTTTTGATAAGTTTATTTTATTTTATTTTATTTTTATTTTTCAAGGAAAGAATGCAATGAGCAATGCAACCAATGAAAAGCATGGATGCATGCGAATGATGAAGTATTGCGAATATTTACGCAGGATATGGGGTTGAATCAATTTAGATTTTCAACATGGTCCATGACATCTTTGTCAAGGTGAAACTGGAAGTAACAAGGACATCAATAATCCTAAATATGTTTGGAAGTAGACGAAGCATTGATGTGACTCGATTCATCTTTTGCCCCAATTTTGCAAGACGGTTACTTCCATATTTCAACTTGACTTGATGAACCTTTTTGTAAAAGCATGAGCTTGGTTCAACCCTATAATCCAAGGAATGGCAATTCTGATTGCCAATACTTCAACTACATCTCATAGGGATGAATGACTCGGGCATACTTTAAGCTTATGCGTGGAAAATGTAATTATGAAATTGAGATGCCCGAAGAAACACCATTTCCTAGTTAACCATGCATTAGGTACCATGTTCAATTATTTTGTTTTTAAGTGAAACGGGTTTATGATCCCAACATGGTTGGCTCGTGGTGCCTAACACATGAAACTAAGAATGTAGTGTGAAGTTTCACGCTCCCCCCTTTTTTGTTTTTGTTTTGTAGAGGAAAACGCAAGGATGAGCAAACATGAAAACAAATGGTATGCAATTTTGCAGATCAAAAAGTTTGTTGAACGCATATGCATGATGATGCCATGACTCATGCAAAATGTGAGGCTGGAATATGATAACGGACAAATGCAGGATATGTCCATTATGATGTTATGAAGAGATGCTTATGCGATGCATGATATGAATGCATTTTACGGACACGAGAGCCCGGAAAATTATCTCTTCTTACTCGCGCATTTGGGGGCGCAGTGCCCCATGTGTACAATTAAGAAGGTGATATGGACCTTCCGGCTTCCCGTGACAAAGGACGAGACCAACATACAATGCATGCTAGAGATAAAATGCAGGAGTGATTTGATTTGCACAAGCTTTTTGGAGTAGAAACATGGGACCAACTCATTTTATTTCAAAAAAGGAAGTCGTATCTAGTCAAGGTCTGAGAGACCATACAAATTTCCTAACGATTTCTAATTATGTGGGCCATTAAGTCTATCATATGCTGACAATAGCCGAGAAGCCCATGAATCTCTTCGGGGGCGGAGTAGGTGTCTGCCATCGCCTTGGCCTTGGCTAACAATCGGGGAAGTTCTTGACTCCCGTTCAAGGTGAGAGCAAACCGATCCATCCACATGGTTGCCTCTTGGTGTAAAGAGTCGATCACCCTTCCTCTAGCCTCTTTTTCCGCGTATACTTGGGCATATTCGTCCGCAATCCTATGCTCGTGGGCCGCGGCTAGACCTAACTCTTCTTGGTACTTGGCGATGATAGCTAGCATGTTGGTCTCCGTCTCGCATAAACGCTGAGACAAGCTTCTTTTGGACCTTGAACAGGCAACTAACTCCTCTTTCAAAACCATGCCATGTGCTCGCGACTGGTCCCTTTCTTCCCTCCGCAACTTGAGTTCACTATTGCTACCCCATAGAGCTCCGCGAAATTTGTTTCGGCCATACTCTTCCTTGCGAGCCCTCTTGGTCTCTTGTTCAAGGGCTCTTGCGGTAATTGCATTCTCTTCCCGTAACTCGGCACACTCCTTCCGAACGTGTGTAGCGGCCAACTTGAACTTCTCCTTGGCAAGTTTTGCCTTTCCTAACTCGCTTTTGAGAGCTTGGACTTCTTTGTCTTCTTCCGGTGCTTCAAAACTCTCTTTGCTGACGACTTTTAACTTGGCGAGCCAATCTAAACCTCGTATATGAACTTTCAGCCATTCGTGGTACCCACCAATGATGCCATCACGAATGCCTCTAAGCTCTTGATCTTTCTTTAACGGGGTTTCCCACGCCTTATGGATTCTTTGTATAGTCTTGGAATTTTGTGCGCCGAAATCCCTCACAAGGAAAGGAGACATGCTTTCTTCCGTCGGTGCTCCCCTCATGGGGTACCCTAGTTGTCTTATAGCGAGCGCGGGATTGTAGTTAATACAACCCCTCGTTCCTACCAGCGGAATGTTTGGGTATCTTCCACATGAGAAAAGGACTCCTTCTTTTCCTTCCTTCCATCGGGGGAACCAACTGATTGTTCTACCTCTTATCCCGGCCAAGAGCTGGTCCCAATCTATTCTCGTCTTTTCAGTACACGAGCGATGGCTCAGGAGCGGACATGGATGTCTTGTGTCTTGTTGGAACAAGTGTGAAACCAACCAAACACAGAGGGCGGGTAAGCAACAGATGATCCGTGCGCTACTCTTTTCGCACCTTTGGTCAAATGTGTCAAATAGATCTGCCAAGATAGTTACCACCGGACTTTCCTTGCTATGGTGGTAGGCAAGGAAAGCGTCGATTGCTGCTAGGTCTACCAAACCATCCACGTTTGGAAAGAGGACGACCCCAAAAATTAGCAAAGCTAACACATCCATAAACGGGACCCAGTCTCCTTGATTGGCCATACCCCTCGCCTTGTCTTCTAGGTACTTCTGTGGTAGGCCCGCTATGCCGTTCCGAGTCTGTTTTATGCGGTCCAAACCTCTTGCTGAATCCTTGACCACAGTTGCAATTCTGCTCAAAGAGGGGAGACACCCGGAGGAAAGATATGGTTTTCTTCCCTGAGAGGACATCCTAGAATTTCCTCAAATTCTTCAATGGTTGGTACTAATTGGAAGTCTGCGAATGTGAAGCACCTCAAAGGCTGGTCGTAGTATTGGGCAAGTGATGCAATGGCTTCTATGGCCACCTCTGCTATGGTCAACTCTAAGATCTTTCTGTAAGTCTTGCGGAAGGCTTGCATTTGGAGGGGTTCCATCAACCGCCCTAATTCCTTGATGCTGGTGGCATCTAGGCTTTTGACCTTGACTTGGTAGAACCTCTTGCCGGTTTGATTTGTTCCCATGCTTACTAAAGTGAGATAAAAGCTGGTGCAAATCAAAACTCCGATATCTCATGGGTGGAATGGATGAATGCATGATGGAATGCATATGACACAGATGCAATCTAGGAATGCGGGGGTCCGGGGAATTTGTCCCCTTCTTAGATACGACGTCTAGGGGTAGCAAAATGCCCCCAACGCACGTTTTTAAGAAGGCGACACGGACCCTCCGT
Source organism: Glycine soja (assembly GCF_004193775.1). Classification (NCBI taxonomy): domain Eukaryota; kingdom Viridiplantae; phylum Streptophyta; class Magnoliopsida; order Fabales; family Fabaceae; genus Glycine; species Glycine soja. Next base: position 13,398 of record NW_021144651.1, on the reverse strand, counting down.
TGGTTTGTTTACAGTAGGGATCAAGAAAGAACCCGTATGCAATGCCTATGCAAAAGACACAATGCGGGAATGTGCACAGTATGACAAAATTTTACCGAACATAAGCAAAAGGGTATATGATACTCATGCATGGCAATGTGAAAAAATGGCACGCAGCGTGTTTGCTTCGTGCCCCTATTTAAGGGACCTATAAGGGAGAGAACTAACTAGGCTTTTAGCAATAATCCCCAAGGTAGTTATATCTCTCTTGATGGTTTCTAGAGGTATCATCCCCTTTGAGGAACATATTGTAGCAGTAGGGACTACTAGCAACAATAGGTTTTCAAAGAGAAAAGCTCTAGATGAGGGTTCACTGTAATCAAGCAAGTCGGAGACCTAGCATGATCACAGATTCACCTCCACTCCTTATGTTCCCATGAACCCGGGTATAGGGCCCTTTTTCACTCACAGTGTGTGCAAATAGTGTTGGTGTTTGTGTGCATCAAATGAATAAATATTTATCTTATGCATACATTCTAAAACACACTAAAAGCAACAAAATAGTTTATATACATAAGAACATAAGACAAATAAAGGGAAACCAACAAAGGAGAAAGTCATGATAAAACATTGCACAAGATTAAATGGCCTAACTCTCTAAAAACAAGTCCCCAGTGGAGTCGCCAACTGTCGCAACCTACCCTTCGGCGGGAGGGCGACGCGAGACTCGCGGGATGCGTGTTCCACGAAAGGAATACGCGCGGAGTCGCCACCAACGTTTATTTGAGGAAAACGTCGGAAAAACCGGAAAAGACGCGATCTACGAACTTTTTAGTGAAAGGTTCGGGAGTTGTATTTACGCACGGGGAAGGTATTAGCACCCCACACGTCCGTCCTAAGGGACGGCAGCCTTTAATCGAATGTGCAAACATGACTTTGATTTTTATGTTCCCTTTTATGTTCTTTATATCCTTTATACCCTTTTTATATTTTTTTCTTTTTTGTGGTCGACAAGGGTGTTTCCCTTTGCTCCTACGTATTCCTCAATTTGTGATGAGGAAATCAGACCTACGTAGTTCTTTCAAAAGCGGTAAAGTTACATGTTGATTTTATGCTTTTGAACGGTCCATGTTAACCGATAAAAGCAAAGAGGACCGTTTAAGGCGTTGGATCTTAAAACGATTTTTAGTGATTTTCGGACAAAACTTGATTTGTGAGTCTATTTTAGTCTTAGTTTCACTTTGGTTATTAATCAATTCATTCAAGAAAACTTCCAAAGAAAAACGTCCGATTGATTTTTTTTATTTATTTTATTCAAAGATATTTTGATTATTTTATTATTATTTTTCAAGATATTTTGATTATTTTATTATTATTTTACTTTTTTTGGTTTAACCGAGGTTATAGCGTGAACGATCGGTTAGATTTCATTTTAAAAGTGATTAAATGAGATTACAACACAAATGATCGGTTGAAATTCATTTTATCATTATTAGGTGAGAAAACGGCTTAAATAAACGGTAAAAGCGCGTTAAAGACGGAAGAAAAGAAATCGAAAATGAACGAAATAAAGAGGAAAGCTTAAAAAAAACAAGAAATGAATTAAAAGTCTCGGATTCGAAAACTTACCCGTTGAAGAACGAAGAACGGATGAAGAACGATGAAGAACGGACGAAAACCTTCACGGATTTGCTTACGGAAACATCTCGGAAGCGTTACAGAAGCACCTCGGCTTGGATTTTCTTCACGGAAACAATTTTTTTCACCCAAAACAGCTAAAATACATAGCCAGGGGGCTGAGGGATCCTTAGAACAGCCCCCTTCAGCCTATTTATAGGAAAAAGGGGGAGGAGGTTGCCGCCCAGCTCGCCCAGGCGACCTTAGCTCGCCCAGGCGAGCTGGGTTGCTTCCTCCAGAAGCAACCCAGCTTCAAAAAACGTTCTGGAAGGCCCAATTCAAAATTTCGAAATTGCTATTTGCACCCCCCCAATTTTGATAAGTTCACCCCCCCTCTTTCGTAATTTACGGAAAAGTTACGGAAGCCTTACGGAAGCATATAGGACTTGATTTTCTTCTTTTTTTCTCTTCCGTCTCACCCGTATTAAGTTAATTATGCTTATTTAGAGTTATGGGAATTTTACGGAAGCATTACGGGTGTCCCGGAAGCCCCGGAATCCCATTTTTCAACAAAACGGGGGGTGTGGTGGCCATCTAGCTCGCCCAGGCGAGCTCAGCTCGCCCAGGCGAGCTCAGCTCGCCCAGGCGAGCTAGGTTACTTCAATCTTAAGCAAGAAATTGCCCAGAAACCTCTAGAAGGGCCCAGATTCGAAAATTACTGTTTGCACCCCCCATTTTACTAAATACACCCCCCCTTTGGCTTTTTTTGGTGATTCTTTTTTCGTAAAGTTACGGAAACTTATAAATTTCGTAACGATACTTGTTTTCTTTCCGTAATGTTACGGAACCTTGCGGATTACATAATCATCCCCTTTTTGACTTACGGAATGTTACGGAACCTCACTTAATTATGCAACGATGCTTCCATTTGATTTCCGGTGTGTCACGGAAACTTACGGATTGTGCATCAATATTTTTTGGTTTTCCGGCATGTCCTGGAATTTCACAAATAGCCTAATGATGGGTGCCAAGCACCTCACGAGGACCAAAGAATGGTCGCACGTTATCAAGCAAAGGTCCCCGGACGAAATTAGGGTATGACACTTGACAACTATCATTTTTCAATTTCGAGCGTCTCGATATATCATGGGCCTCAATCGTACACCCATGTCAAACGTTATGGCCGTCTGAATTGGACCAGAGCTTCCGTGTTCAATTTTGAACGTCTCGATATATTATGTGCCTGAATCGGACATCCGAGTGAAATCTTATGACCATTTCAATTACTCGATAACTACCAATTTTCAATTTCGAGCGTCTCTATATATCATGTGCCTCAATCGTACTCCCATGTCAAACGTTATGGCCGTCTAAATTGGACTAGAGCTTTCGTGTTCAATTTTGATCGTCTCGATATATTATGTGCATGAATCGGACATCCGACTGAAATGTTATGACCGTTTGAATTTCTTTAGAACTTCTGTTTTTCAATTTCGAGCGTCTTGAAATATCGTGTGCCTCAATCGCACACCTATGTCAAAAGTGATGGCCGTCTGAATTGGACCAGAGCTTCCGGGTTCATTTACGAGCGTTTCTATATATTATGTGCCTGAAACGGACATCTGAATGAAACGTTATGACCATTTGATTTCCTAGAGAACTTCCATTTTTCAATTTCAAGCGTCTCGATATATCATCGGCCTCGTTTGTACATCCATGTCAAAAGTTATCGCCGTCTTAATTGGACAAGAGCATCCGTGTTGAATTTCGAGCGTCTCGATAAATTATGTGCCTGAATCGGACATTCGAGTGAAATGTTATGACCATTTGAATTTCTTGACAACTATCATTTTTCAATTTCGAGCATCTCGATATATCATGGGCCTCAATCGTACACCCATGTCAACCGTTATGGTCGTGTGAATTGGACCAGAGCTTCCGTGTTCAATTTTGAACGTCTCGATATATTATGTGCCTGAATCGGACATCCGAGTGAAATCTTATGACCATTTCAATTACTCGATAACTACCAATTTTCAATTTCGAGCGTCTCTATATATCATGTGCCTCAATCGTACTCCCATGTCAAACGTTATGGCCGTCTAAATTGGACTAGAGCTTTCGTGTTCAATTTTGATCGACTCGATATATTATGTGCATGAATCGGACATCCGACTGAAATGTTATGACTGTTTGAATTTCTTTAGAACTTCTGTTTTTCAATTTCGAGCGTCTTGAAATATCGTGTGCCTCAATCGCACACCTATGTCAAAAGTGATGGCCGTCTGAATTGGACCAGAGCTTCCGGGTTCATTTACGAGCGTTTCTCTATATTATGTGCCTGAAACGGACATCCGAATGAAAAGTTATGACCATTTGATTTTCTAGAGAACTTTCATTTTTCAATTTCAAGCGTCTCGATATATCATCGGCCTCGTTCGTACATCCATGTCAAAAGTTATGGCCGTCTTAATTGGACAAGAGCTTCCGTGTTGAATTTCGAGCGTCTCGATAAATTATGTGCCTGAATCGGACATTCGAGTGAAATGTTATGACCATTTGAATTTCTTGATGTCGCAACCTACCCTTCGGCGGGAGGGCGACGCGAGACTCGCGGGATGCGTGTTCCACGAAAGGAATACGCGCGGAGTCGCCACCAACGTTTATTTGAGGAAAACGTCGGAAAAACCGGAAAAGACGCGATCTACGAACTTTTTAGTGAAAGGTTCGGGAGTTGTATTTACGCACGGGGAAGGTATTAGCACCCCACACGTCCGTCCTAAGGGACGGCAGCCTTTAATCGAATGTGCAAACATGACTTTGATTTTTATGTTCCCTTTTATGTTCTTTATATCCTTTATACCCTTTTTATATTTTTTTCTTTTTTGTGGTCGACAAGGGTGTTTCCCTTTGCTCCTACGTATTCCTCAATTTGTGATGAGGAAATCAGACCTACGTAGTTCTTTCAAAAGCGGTAAAGTTACATGTTGATTTTATGCTTTTGAACGGTCCATGTTAACCGATAAAAGCAAAGAGGACCGTTTAAGGCGTTGGATCTTAAAACGATTTTTAGTGATTTTCGGACAAAACTTGATTTGTGAGTCTATTTTAGTCTTAGTTTCACTTTGGTTATTAATCAATTCATTCAAGAAAACTTCCAAAGAAAAACGTCCGATTGATTTTTTTTATTTATTTTATTCAAAGATATTTTGATTATTTTATTATTATTTTTCAAGATATTTTGATTATTTTATTATTATTTTACTTTTTTTGGTTTAACCGAGGTTATAGCGTGAACGATCGGTTAGATTTCATTTTAAAAGTGATTAAATGAGATTACAACACAAATGATCGGTTGAAATTCATTTTATCATTATTAGGTGAGAAAACGGCTTAAATAAACGGTAAAAGCGCGTTAAAGACGGAAGAAAAGAAATCGAAAATGAACGAAATAAAGAGGAAAGCTTAAAAAAAACAAGAAATGAATTAAAAGTCTCGGATTCGAAAACTTACCCGTTGAAGAACGAAGAACGGATGAAGAACGATGAAGAACGGACGAAAACCTTCACGGATTTGCTTACGGAAACATCTCGGAAGCGTTACGGAAGCACCTCGGCTTGGATTTTCTTCACGGAAACAATTTTTTTCACCCAAAACAGCTAAAATACATAGCCAGGGGGCTGAGGGATCCTTAGAACAGCCCCCTTCAGCCTATTTATAGGAAAAAGGGGGAGGAGGTTGCCGCCCAGCTCGCCCAGGCGAGCTGGGTTGCTTCCTCCAGAAGCAACCCAGCTTCAAAAAACGTTCTGGAAGGCCCAATTCAAAATTTCGAAATTGCTATTTGCACCCCCCCAATTTTGATAAGTTCACCCCCCCTCTTTCGTAATTTACGGAAAAGTTACGGAAGCCTTACGGAAGCATATAGGACTTGATTTTCTTCTTTTTTTCTCTTCCGTCTCACCCGTATTAAGTTAATTATGCTTATTTAGAGTTATGGGAATTTTACGGAAGCATTACGGGTGTCCCGGAAGCCCCGGAATCCCATTTTTCAACAAAACGGGGGGTGTGGTGGCCATCTAGCTCGCCCAGGCGAGCTCAGCTCGCCCAGGCGAGCTAGGTTACTTCAATCTTAAGCAAGAAATTGCCCAGAAACCTCTAGAAGGGCCCAGATTCGAAAATTACTGTTTGCACCCCCCATTTTACTAAATACACCCCCCCTTTGGCTTTTTTTGGTGATTCTTTTTTCGTAAAGTTACGGAAACTTATAAATTTCGTAACGATACTTGTTTTCTTTCCGTAATGTTACGGAACCTTGCGGATTACATAATCATCCCCTTTTTGACTTACGGAATGTTACGGAACCTCACTTAATTATGCAACGATGCTTCCATTTGATTTCCGGTGTGTCACGGAAACTTACGGATTGTGCATCAATATTTTTTGGTTTTCCGGCATGTCCTGGAATTTCACAAATAGCCTAATGATGGGTGCCAAGCACCTCACGAGGACCAAAGAATGGTCGCACGTTATCAAGCAAAGGTCCCCGGACGAAATTAGGGTATGACACTTGACAACTATCATTTTTCAATTTCGAGCGTCTCGATATATCATGGGCCTCAATCGTACACCCATGTCAAACGTTATGGCCGTCTGAATTGGACCAGAGCTTCCGTGTTCAATTTTGAACGTCTCGATATATTATGTGCCTGAATCGGACATCCGAGTGAAATCTTATGACCATTTCAATTACTCGATAACTACCAATTTTCAATTTCGAGCGTCTCTATATATCATGTGCCTCAATCGTACTCCCATGTCAAACGTTATGGCCGTCTAAATTGGACTAGAGCTTTCGTGTTCAATTTTGATCGTCTCGATATATTATGTGCATGAATCGGACATCCGACTGAAATGTTATGACCGTTTGAATTTCTTTAGAACTTCTGTTTTTCAATTTCGAGCGTCTTGAAATATCGTGTGCCTCAATCGCACACCTATGTCAAAAGTGATGGCCGTCTGAATTGGACCAGAGCTTCCGGGTTCATTTACGAGCGTTTCTATATATTATGTGCCTGAAACGGACATCTGAATGAAACGTTATGACCATTTGATTTCCTAGAGAACTTCCATTTTTCAATTTCAAGCGTCTCGATATATCATCGGCCTCGTTTGTACATCCATGTCAAAAGTTATCGCCGTCTTAATTGGACAAGAGCATCCGTGTTGAATTTCGAGCGTCTCGATAAATTATGTGCCTGAATCGGACATTCGAGTGAAATGTTATGACCATTTGAATTTCTTGACAACTATCATTTTTCAATTTCGAGCATCTCGATATATCATGGGCCTCAATCGTACACCCATGTCAACCGTTATGGTCGTGTGAATTGGACCAGAGCTTCCGTGTTCAATTTTGAACGTCTCGATATATTATGTGCCTGAATCGGACATCCGAGTGAAATCTTATGACCATTTCAATTACTCGATAACTACCAATTTTCAATTTCGAGCGTCTCTATATATCATGTGCCTCAATCGTACTCCCATGTCAAACGTTATGGCCGTCTAAATTGGACTAGAGCTTTCGTGTTCAATTTTGATCGACTCGATATATTATGTGCATGAATCGGACATCCGACTGAAATGTTATGACTGTTTGAATTTCTTTAGAACTTCTGTTTTTCAATTTCGAGCGTCTTGAAATATCGTGTGCCTCAATCGCACACCTATGTCAAAAGTGATGGCCGTCTGAATTGGACCAGAGCTTCCGGGTTCATTTACGAGCGTTTCTCTATATTATGTGCCTGAAACGGACATCCGAATGAAAAGTTATGACCATTTGATTTTCTAGAGAACTTTCATTTTTCAATTTCAAGCGTCTCGATATATCATCGGCCTCGTTCGTACATCCATGTCAAAAGTTATGGCCGTCTTAATTGGACAAGAGCTTCCGTGTTGAATTTCGAGCGTCTCGATAAATTATGTGCCTGAATCGGACATTCGAGTGAAATGTTATGACCATTTGAATTTCTTGACAACTATCATTTTTCAATTTCGAGCGTCTCGATATATCATGGGCCTCAATCGTACACCCATGTCAAACGTTATGGCCGTCTGAATTGGACCAGAGCTTCCGTGTTCAATTTTGAACGTCTCGATCTATTATGTGCCTGAATCGGACATCCGAGTGAAATGTTATGACCATTTCAATTACTCGATAACTACCAATTTTCAATTTCGAGCGGCTCGATATATCATGGGCCTCAATCGTACACCCTTGTCAATCGTTATGGCCGTCTGAATTGGACCAGAGCTTCCGTGTTCAATTTTGAACGTCTCGATATATTATGTGCCTGAATCGGACATCCGAGTGAAATGTTATGACCATTTCAATTACTCGATAACTACCAATTTTCAATTTCGAGCGCCTCGATATATCATGGGCCTCAATCGTACACCCATGTCAATCGTTATGGCCGTCTGAATTGGACCAGAGCTTCCGTGTTCAATTTTGAACGTCTCGATATATTATGTGCCTGAATCGGACATTCGAGTGAAATGTTATGACCATTTGAATTTCTTGACATCTATCATTTTTCAATTTCGAGCGTCTCGATATATCATGGGCCTCAATCGTACACCCATGTCAAACGTTATGGCCGTCTGAATTGGACCAGAGCTTCCGTGTTCAATTTTGAACGTCTCGATCTATTATGTGCCTGAATCGGACATCCGAGTGAAATGTTATGACCATTTCAATTACTCGATAACTACCAATTTTCAATTTCGAGCGGCTCGATATATCATGGGCCTCAATCGTACACCCATGTCAATCGTTATGGCCGTCTGAATTGGACCAGAGCTTCCGTGTTCAATTTTGAACGTCTCGATATATTATGTGCCTGAATCGGACATCCGAGTGAAATGTTATGACCATTTCAATTACTCGATAACTACCAATTTTCAATTTCGAGCGGCTCGATATATCATGGGCCTCAATCGTACACCCATGTCAATCGTTATGGCCGTCTGAATTGGACCAGAGCTTCCGTGTTCAATTTTGAACGTCTCGATATATTATGTGCCTGAATCGGACATTCGAGTGAAATGTTATGACCATTTGAATTTCTTGACATCTATCATTTTTCAATTTCGAGCGTCTCGATATATCATGGGCCTCAATCGTACACCCATGTCAAACGTTATGGCCGTCTGAATTGGACCAGAGCTTCCGTGTTCAATTTTGAATGTCTCGATATATTATGTGCCTGAATCGGACATCCGAGTGAAATCTTATGACCATTTCAATTACTCGATAACTACCAATTTTCAATTTCGAGCGTCTCTATATATCATGTGCCTCAATCGTACTCCCATGTCATACGTTATGGCCGTCTAAATTGGACTAGAGCTTTCGTGTTCAATTTTGATCGTCTCGATATATTATGTGCATGAATCGGACATCCGACTGAAATGTTATGACCGTTTGAATTTCTTTAGAACATCTGTTTTTCAATTTCGAGCGTCTTGAAATATCGTGTGCCTCAATCGCACACCTATGTCAAAAGTGATGGCCGTCTGAATTGGACCAGAGCTTCCGGGTTCATTTACGAGCGTTTCTATATATTATGTGCCTGAAACGGACATCCGAATGAAAAGTTATGACCATTTGATTTTCTAGAGAACTTCCATTTTTCAATTTCAAGCGTCTCGATATATCATCGGCCTCGTTCGTACATCCATGTCAAACGTTATCGCCGTCTTAATTGGACAAGAGCTTCCGTGTTGAATTTCGAGCGTCTCGATAAATTATGTGCCTGAATCGGACATTCGAGTGAAATGTTATGACCATTTGAATTTCTTGACAACTATCATTTTTCAATTTCGAGCATCTCGATATATCATGGGCCTCAATCGTACACCCATGTCAACCGTTATGGTCGTGTGAATTGGACCAGAGCTTCCGTGTTCAATTTTGAACGTCTCGATATATTATGTGCCTGAATCGGACATCCGAGTGAAATCTTATGACCATTTCAATTACTCGATAACTACCAATTTTCAATTTCGAGCGTCTCTATATATCATGTGCCTCAATCGTACTCCCATGTCAAACGTTAGGGCCGTCTAAATTGGACTAGAGCTTTCGTGTTCAATTTTGATCGTCTCGATATATTATGTGCATGAATCGGACATCCAACTAAAATGTTATGACTGTTTGAATTTCTTTAGAACTTCTGTTTTTCAATTTCGAGCGTCTTGAAATATCGTGTGCCTCAATCGCACACCTATGTCAAAAGTGATGGCCGTCTGAATTGGACCAGAGCTTTCGGGTTCATTTACGAGCGTTTCTATATATTATGTGCCTGAAACAGACATCCGAATGAAAAGTTATGACCATTTGATTTTCTAGAGAACTTCCATTTTTCAATTTCAAGCGTCTCGATATATCATCGGCCTCGTTCGTACATCCATGTCAAAAGTTATGGGCGTCTTAATTGGACAAGAGCTTCCGTGTTGAATTTCGAGCGTCTCGATAAATTATGTGCCTGAATCGGACATTCGAGTGAAATGTTATGACCATTTGAATTTCTTGACAACTATCATTTTTCAATTTCGAGCGTCTCGATATATCATGGGCCTGAATCGTACACCCATGTCAAACGTTATGGCCGTCTGAATTGGACCAGGGCTTCCGTGTTCAATTTTGAACGTCTCGATCTATTATGTGCCTGAATCGGACATCCGAGTGAAATGTTATGACCATTTCAATTTCTCGATAACTACCAATTTTCAATTTTGAGCGGCTCGATATATCATGGGCCTCAATCGTACACCCATGTCAATCGTTATGGCCGTCTGAATTGGACCAGAGCTTCCGTGTTCAATTTTGAACGTCTCGATATATTATGTGCCTGAATCGGACATCCGAGTGAAATGTTATGACCATTTCAATTACTCGATAACTACCAATTTTCAATTTCGAGCGGCTCGATATATCATGGGCCTCAATCGTACACCCATGTCAATCGTTATGGCCGTCTGAATTGGACCAGAGCTTCCGTGTTCAATTTTGAACGTCTCGATATATTATGTGCCTGAATCGGACATTCGAGTGAAATGTTATGACCATTTGAATTTCTTGACATCTATCATTTTTCAATTTCGAGCGTCTCGATATATCATGGGCCTCAATCGTACACCCATGTCAAACGTTATGACCGTCTGAATTGGACCAGAGCTTCCGTGTTCAATTTTGAACGTCTCGATCTATTATGTGCCTGAATCGGACATCCGAGTGAAATGTTATGACCATTTCAATTACTCGATAACTACCAATTTTCAATTTCGAGCGGCTCGATATATCATGGGCCTCAATCGTACACCCATGTCAATCGTTATGGCCGTCTGAATTGGACCAGAGCTTCCGTGTTCAATTTTGAACGTCTCGATATATTATGTGCCTGAATCGGACATCCGAGTGAAATGTTATGACCATTTCAATTACTCGATAACTACCAATTTTCAATTTCGAGCGGCTCGATATATCATGGGCCTCAATCGTCCACCCATGTCAGTCGTTATGGCCGTCTGAATTGGACCAGAGCTTCCGTGTTCAATTTTGAACGTCTCGATATATTATGTGCCTGAATCGGACATTCGAGTGAAATGTTATGACCATTTGAATTTCTTGACATCTATCATTTTTCAATTTCGAGCGTCTCGATATATCATGGGCCTCAATCGTACACCCATGTCAAACGTTATGGCCGTCTGAATTGGACCAGAGCTTCCGTGTTCAATTTTGAACGTCTCGATATATTATGTGCCTGAATCGGACATCCGAGTGAAATCTTATGACCATTTCAATTACTCGATAACTACCAATTTTCAATTTCGAGCGTCTCTATATATCATGTGCCTCAATCGTACTCCCATGTCAAACGTTATGGCCGTCTAAATTGGACTAGAGCTTTCGTGTTCAATTTTGATCGTCTCGATATATTATGTGCATGAATCGGACATCCGACTGAAATGTTATGACCGTTTGAATTTCTTTAGAACATCTGTTTTTCAATTTCGAGCGTCTTGAAATATCGTGTGCCTCAATCGCACACCTATGTCAAAAGTGATGGCCGTCTGAATTGGACCAGAGCTTCCGGGTTCATTTACGAGCGTTTCTATATATTATGTGCCTGAAACGGACATCCGAATGAAAAGTTATGACCATTTGATTTTCTAGAGAACTTCAATTTTTCAATTTCAAGCGTCTCGATATATCATCGGCCTCGTTCGTACATCCATGTCAAAAGTTATGGCCGTCTTAATTGGACAAGAGCTTCCGTGTTGAATTTCGAGTGTCTCGATAAATTATGTGCCTGAATCGGACATTCGAGTGAAATGTTATGACCATTTGAATTTCTTGACAACTATCATTTTTCAATTTCGAGCGTCTCGATATATCATGGGCCTGAATCGTACACCCATGTCAAACGTTATGGCCGTCTGAATTGGACCAGAGCTTCCGTGTTCAATTTTGAACGTCTCGATCTATTATGTGCCTGAATCGGACATCCGAGTGAAATGTTATGACCATTTCAATTACTCGATAACTACCAATTTTCAATTTCGAGCGGCTCGATATATCATGGGCCTCAATCGTACACCCATGTCAATCGTTATGGCCGTCTGAATTGGACCAGAGCTTCCGTGTTCAATTTTGAACGTCTCGATATATTATGTGCCTGAATCGGACATTCGAGTGAAATGTTATGACCATTTGAATTTCTTGACATCTATCATTTTTCAATTTCGAGCGTCTCGATATATCATGGGCCTCAATCGTACACCCATGTCAAACGTTATGGCCGTCTGAATTGGACCAGAGCTTCCGTGTTCAATTTTGAACGTCTCGATATATTATGTGCCTGAATCGGACATTCGAGTGAAATGTTATGACCATTTGAATTTCTTGACAACTATCATTTTTCAATTTCGAGCGTCTCGATATATCATGGGCCTCAATCGTACACCCATGTCAAACGTTATGGCCGTCTGAATTGGACCAGAGCTTCCGTGTTCAATTTTGAACGTCTCGATATATTATGTGCCTGAATCGGACATCCGAGTGAAATCTTATGACCATTTCAATTACTCGATAACTACCAATTTTCAATTTCGAGCGTCTCTATATATCATGTGCCTCAATCGTACTCCCATGTCAAACGTTATGGCCGTCTAAATTGGACTAGAGCTTTCGTGTTCAATTTTGATCGTCTCGATATATTATGTGCATGAATCGGACATCCAACTGAAATGTTATGACTGTTTGAATTTCTTTAGAACTTCTGTTTTTCAATTTCGAGCGTCTTGAAATATCGTGTGCCTCAATCGCACACCTAAGTCAAAAGTGATGGCCGTCTGAATTGGACCAGAGCTTCCGGGTTCATTTACGAGCGTTTCTATATATTATGTGCCTGAAACAGACATCCGAATGAAAAGTTATGACCATTTGATTTTCTAGAGAACTTCCATTTTTCAATTTCAAGCGTCTCAATATATCATCGGCCTCGTTCGTACATCCGTGTCAAAAGTTATGGCCGTCTTAATTGGACAAGAGCTTCCGTGTTGAATTTCGAGCGTCTCGATAAATTATGTGCCTGAATCGGACATTCGAGTGAAATGTTATGACCATTTGAATTTCTTGACAACTATCATTTTTTCAATTTCGAGCGTCTCGATATATCATGGGCCTGAATCGTACACCCATGTCAAACGTTATGGCCGTCTGAATTGGACCAG
>NW_021144650.1:0-17091 GCF_004193775.1 Glycine soja | reverse complement strand
TCCAATTTTCGTATGTGACATCCACCTTATCACGAGCAACGATCCTTAAATATGTTTTGAATTTCTTGCTATGGGGACCGTCTGCTTTGCCAGTAGCAGGATCCACATGGACAAGGGGTCTCTCTGCCCCAACTGGTCTAGTCGCCAATGATCTTAGGCGTGAGGCCTTTCTAGTCCACTTCAATGGTGGTGACGGTGAATGCGATGCTACACCAGTAAAAGGAGGAGGAGGCGGAGGAGAGTTTCTTCTCCGACAACATTAGGTGACAGTTGTGTGGAAAAAGACTATACATACAGTTAATCACTGTATGAATCATCATCTTCAACATTGGACGAACACTATTTGTTTTCCCATTAAAACCCAACTGACCACCTTCGATCACAAGGGTCTTTAAGTAAAATACTTGTTTTGCTTGTTCTGCCATAATGAAAGGATCATTTTGGTAAGCGAGTTTGTTAAGATCCACCAACGTAAATCCCATATCATCGGTCCGCACACCGATATTACTGTCAACCCACTTACATTTGAAAACACAGACAGTAAATTTGACATAGTTAAGCTCCCAAATTTCTTCAATGAACCAAAGTAAGGGATGAAAGCCACAAGGATTGTCATCATGTACACTAGCGAAGTGTTGAGATTCAGCCTTTAGGGTAACCTCACTGTTTTGCATTGTACTTTTTTGGTCTTGTGCTTTTGTATAGAAGGAATACTTGTTTATATCATATCCTTGCCAAGTTATAACATTTCTTTTAGGCCCATCTGCTAGCTTTCTCAACATTACAGAAGCATTATCATCAGCCAAGATTGTGTGTTTAAACCAATCTAGGAAAGTCTTGTTATGTTTTTTCAACACTGAGTTCTTCGACATTTTTGGATTACTTTGTTTGACTAAATTTTCATGACGAATTATGTATGGCAAAACTTCATTACTATTATTCAACACATACAAGTGAGCTTGGTGCAAATCTTCTACACTTGGAGTGATGACATACAGTCTTCTTGAACCCTTACCTCTTACTCTTTCGTCATGCCGAGACTCGGAAGCCCAACAGGTTTAGCTTTTTCAATGTACTCTGAACAAAATTCAATGGCTTCTTCTGCAATGTACCTTTCAACCATAGATGCTTCCGGACGGTGTAGATTCTTGGTATACCCTTTTAAGATCTTCATGTATCGCTCAACCGGATACATCCACCGCAAATAAACAGGATCACAACATTTGATTTCTCTGACTAGATGAATAATTAAGTGAACCATGATGTCAAAGAATGCAGGCGAAAAATACATCTCCAACTCACACAATATAATAGCAGCCTCATTTTCCAATTCATTTAACTTTACAGGATCAAGAACTTTGCTACATATGGAATTGAAGAAAAAGCACAGCCGAGTTATGGCAAGCCTGACTTTGTTAGGCAAAATGTCTCGTATGGCCACCGATAACAATTGTTGCATCAAGACATGACAATCATGAGACTTTAAGCCTACCAACTTAAGATCTTTCAAATGCACAAAACTCTTAATATTTGAAAAGTATCCTTGTGAAACTTTGACCCGTCGTAGGCACTGACAAAAACTGATCTTTTCCTTTCTGGACAAAGTATGACAAGCTAGAGGCAAGTATATTTTTCTACCATCAAACCTTGGATGTAACGACGCTCGGATACCCATCTCAGCTAGATCGGTTGCGAGTTGTATGTTTGGTGAAATGCCCTAATAAACTTTGGGTTTTCTAATTTTGAAAATCACAATGTGTTCCTTTTGTTATGACACCCTTGCTATCTTAGTGTACCTACGGTTTTATTAACAGTGCTTTATTATTTTTCCTTACCACTCATTTTCTGAAATGTGTGGTCTATGTTGTTCATGTGGTGAGATTGTTCCACCATGTTTTTATATATGGTTATATGTGTCTTATAATTTTGAAAAAATTCACGAAATATGAATACATTTTTACCTTGGTTGGATTTAGGAAGCATGTTTTCTTTAATGTTTTGTTGTGTTATGCATTACGATGCCTGATTCTCCTTCTCTTTGACATGCATGATACTAATGGTGAGATTCAAAATGACTTGATTTGAATGGCTTAAGCAGTATTTTCTATTATATTATTTTAATTTTAGTTGTCCACTACATTAGAAGAGTAGTATAAATTATCTTTTCAATCAAATAGATTGTATCAGTTGATCAAAGTATAGTAAATATGGTGTGCACATGCATGTAAAAGCTTGGAGTTGCAATAGTGCTAAGGTTTCTGGTTTTAGTTACTCCATATTGTCGACAATTAACTTGGGGTTCTATCTTCATGATTTTTAAGTTTAATGTGCTAAGTTGTTTCAAGTTTGGTCTTTGGCAAGTGTGTACAAAGATATTCATGACCCGCTGATTAATAGGAAAGATTCAACACCTATAGGATATGAAGAGACTTTTGGTGTATTGCTAAATTGCTGATTTCTTAATATGATGCAAGGCTAACTCAGTGATGTCTACTCCAATATCAATGATATAGAGTCTTTGGAAATTGAAGGTTTTTCTTTAAAAAATTCAAATATTGAAAGTTTTATTTCCTTAATATCTTGGTTCTATAAAGATTCCAATAAACAGAAGAGAAAGAGACACTTATCTTCAAATAATTGTATTGTCTCTTACATTGAAGAATTCAAATAAAAAGGTCGATTCTTTTTTGTTAGTTCCTATCACTTTATATATTTTTGGTTGTTCAGACCTCACTATGAAAACTGAAAGTTTCAATTCTTTAATATGTTAATTTTTAAATAGTTTAGGAGGCTTTACGGATAGGTTGGTTGGTTGAGTAGATGTTGAAGGTAGTTACGTCTGGCCTTGTAGGAGAGCTCATTTTCTTGAAGAAAATTTTGTTTTGATTAATGAATAACCAAGTTTAGTTAATTTCCATGCTTACTATATCCTTTTTCATGTGTTATTATTATGCAATAATGTTTTTGTTGAGAGCAGTGATCCCCATGTTACTTGAAAGCAAAGACCTGTAACTGTGCTTGAAATGACTCTTAGAATTACGCACTGTTGGCTGAAGGCCAACTAAGTATTAAAATTTCATACATTATATATTTGATTTGAAATAATTTTTCTAAAAATTAAATAATTATTAAATAAATGACATTTAAATTTATTATTTTTTGTGCATCTGCATTTGACCTCCCTTTAAAAGAACAACAATAATTAAAACTAGTTTGTCTTTTGCCAACACTGTGTTATTTCTAGTGGTGTTCCATGCCTCATTTATTGATATTTGGTTTCTAAGTAGTGTGTGAGCACCACTGCTCCCAAGGACAACATTTTTCATAGTAATAAAGTAACACTCTTAAAAACTGACATAGCCTTTTACTAAAATTGTGTTATTATTGCTAGTGTCGTTTCATGCCTAAGTTACTAATCCCTCTTTTCTAAGAACCATGTGAGCAGCACTATTCTCAACAACCAATGTTTTTTCATAATAATAATGTAGAAAATTTTAATACTTAGTTGGCCTTCAGCCAACAGTGCGTACTTCCAGGCATCATTTCATGTGGCGAGTTACAGATTTTTGCTTTCTAATTAGTTACATATGGGGATCACCACTCTCAATCAAAACGTTATTGCATAAACTTGGTTATTTATAGATCGAAACAAAATTGGCTTCAAGAAATGAGCTCTCCTACAAGGCCAGACGTTAGTACTTCAACATCTACTCAACCAAGCAACCTATACCTACAACCTCCAAAAATATTGAAAAAGTTAACATATTAAAGAATTGAAACTTTTCAGTTTTCATAGTGAGGTCTGAACAACCAAAAATATATAAAGTGATAGGAACTAACAAAAAAGAATCGACCTTTTTATTTGAATTCTTCAATGTAGGAGACACTACAATTATTTGAAGATAAGTGTCTCTTTTCTTCTTGTTTAATAGAATCTTCACTGAACCAAGATATTAATGAAATAAAATTTCAATATTTGAATTTTTTATAACCAAAAACCCTCTATTTTTGAGGATTCTATATCATTGATATTGGAGTAGATATCATCGAGTTAGCCTTGCATCAGATTCAGAAATCAGTAGTTTAGCAATACACCAAAATTAAAGTCTCTTCATATCCTATAGGTGTTGAATCATTCCTATTAATCAACATGCATATCTTTTAACACATTTGCCAAAGACCAAACTTGAAACAGGTTGGCACATTAAACTTAAATATCATAAAGACAGGACCCCAAGTTAATTGTCGACAATATGGAGTAACTAAAACCAGAAACCTTAGCACTATTGCATCTCCAAGCTTTTACATGCATGTGCACACCATATTTACTAAACTTAGATCAACTGATGCAATCTATTTGATTGAAAAGAAAATTTATACTACTCTTATAATGTAGTGTACAACTAAAAAAAATAATATATAGAAAATAGTGCTTAAGCCATTCAAGTCAAGTCATTTTGAATCTCATCATTAGTATGATACATCTATATGTGTCAAAGAGAAGGAGAAACATGCATGGTAATGCATAACACAACAAAACATTGTAAGAAAACATGCTTTCTAAACCCAACCAAGGTAAAAAAGTTTTCATATTTCATGAAATAGCATGGCTTCCTATGGCGGAACAATGATATTAATTTGGTGAGTAAGTCTTGAGAATGTCTAGTTAATTTTTTTTTCTGAATTTGAAAATATTAACTCGAAATTACACAAATGGTCTCATGAATGGAATGGCTTCCTATGTTAAGAAATAAGAGTAGAAACACCACTACTTTACCACAATTACCATGATGACCTCCTTTCTTCTATTATAGTATTGAAGGTAACTTTTTCTTTACCATTGCAGATTTTAATTTGTTTTATTCCATTACAAAATGCAAGGTTGAGAAGAGTTTGGTTTTTTTAGCACATAACTAGTTAGCCTTTGTTAGTTGATCTAAGTTGTGTTTACATAGCAAAACAAAAGCTTAGACTATATTGTAGAATCTTGAGCCTTTGTTCTCAATGATTAAGTTGGTCTTATCATAGAGGTGGTCTTTATGCTTTCTTCAAATATTGAGAATCCATTTTGTAAGTACAATGTTCTTCCTAAAGATATGATCGAGGCTTCACACCAATAATGTGGACTTATCATTTACTAAATAATGTGGACTTATCATTTACTAAATAAGAAAAAATAATTTTATTAATTAAAATAATGATTTTAAGGTAAATAAAATAATTATATGTTCTTATAAAATAAAATGAATATTTTATTTATTCATTTGATAGGGAGTAAAATATAGTTTATTTTTTATAAAATAATAAAATAAAGAAAAATAGAATAAATAATAGGTTGAGAGTATAATAGTTCTAAATAGAGATATACTAAGTCAGTTTTACATTTAACATATGTCTTTACGCACTATCATGCTCTCAAATTCCTTTTTCTTCCCCCTTTCAAAACCCTCTCTTTATCCCAAACACTCAAACATGTCTTAGTAAAACTATGATTCCAAATTTGATAACCGTTTGATCATTGCGAAATTGGAACACCCAATTTGAAGCTTATTTATGCACATCCCCAAATTTGGGATTTGTGAAATAATATCTTTGGTAAGAGAAACTTCCCTCACATGTAGCTATCTTTTTCCTGCATATACCAAAATCTATCTTAGCAAAAATTTGATTCCGTACTTGTTAACCGTTGGATCGTCAAAACATTCGAACACCGTGTTCGGAATTCATTTGCGCATATCTCCACCGTTGGGATTAGTCAAAATTGTATGTGGAGAGAGAAACGCCCCTCGCATAGAGACAGAGAAATGGAGGCTCCAATCCCTTCTGCTACTCTCTAATGCTTGAAAACCCTAGCAGAATTACCATAGCAAAAGTTTGAGGAAACTTAAGAAACAGCTAGAGATGCCACTACTGCTGTCGGACTATACACGGGAGTCCACTTAGATGTAAGGGATGAGTTAACGCAATTGGGTTTAGAATGAACATCTGTAGGGATCCTTAGAGGATCAAATTGGGATTTACAAGATTTACCCCATGTGGTGTTTCTTGTCATGTACTCCTAGGCGCTCGATGAGGTTTTTCACTGACATTGTACCATATTGCATATACAATTGAGTCTTAGTGTATCTGTTGCATAACGTATGTGTAATGATATCTGTGAGTTGTTCGTGAAGATGTTGTGTATGAGTGTGAGATGTTGTGTTCTGCTTGAGATGTGTTGTTTTGAACACATGATTAATTTGAAGATGATGAATATGATTTTGTGATTAAATCTTTGAGACAAGTGATGTTATGCAATGAATGGTAAAATGATGTGAATTGTGCTAAGTTCAGCCTGTTATACTTATATTGTGTGTGTGTGTGTATGTTTTAATTTATATTCACATTTTTAGGAATATGATAACTCACTCCCTGTGTGTTGCTTGTGTTTGGATCGTGTGATGATCTCAAACTTTGTGTTCGTGGGAGCAGATGGTTAGGTGGATGGCTTTAAAGAATCTCGTGCTAGAGAACACTAAGACACAATGCTCTAATAGGATGTGACATTGAGGCATAAGTTTTTATTTCAATTAGTGATGTTATTTTAGTATATTTTATTCCACTGCTTAACCTGAGTTCTTTTGTTAACTTTGACGGCTTTATTCTGAGCCGGATACGTTTTTAATAAGTTTTATTTGGTAATGGTGAAGCCGATGTGATCCTTTTACCCACGTGAATTTGTGTATGTGATTTAAATAAAATTGGTTCAATTAAATTCTTCATTTATATATGTTTTTCTTATTTATATGTATGTCGGGATAGAGGATGTCACATTTAGTGGTATCAAAGAAGGTTGAACCTCTATGTGATTACTTATGAACACTTTAGTTGAGCATGCTTGAATTATTATTTGTATTTTCTTCTACATGATTAAATGAGATTTCCACCTTCCCCTCAGCGGTCTTGGACTTCGGGAAGTACTTCTTCAGGAACTTCTCCACCATCTCTTCCCACGTCCATAGGCTATTCCCCTTGAATGAGTGAAGCCATCTTTTCGCTTCACTTGCCAAAGAGAAAGAAAATAGGTTGAGGTGAATGGCGTCACCTGGTACTACTGCTATCTTCATCGTGTTGCAAGTCTCAATGTATGTGGCCAGGTATGCGTATGTATGGATCTTCACTCGGGAGACCATGAAATAGATTCCCTTGAATTAGCTGGATGAGGGAATGTGGATATGAAATGTTGGTCACTTGTACATCTGGTCTGGCTATGCTGGTGAAGTACTGAGGTGTAGCAATACTTAAATTATTATTATTATTATTATTATTAAAAAAAGAATAAAATAAGAGTGAGTAAAGAAAAAATGATAACCATTTTTTTTTTGAAAAAAAAAATTAAAAGATGAAAAATAAAGAATGATTGCTCTCAAATTGGGATTTGTAACAACCAAGTACGAAAACCAAAGTCCCCAGCAACAGCGCCAAAAACTTGTTAATAGATTGACAAGTGTTCTAATTTTATCACAAGTAGTAAAGATTGAAATAGAAGTTCAAGTGTTGAATCCACAGAGACTTTGGTTGTACTTAAGTGATGCAAATCCAATTATTAAGCAATGAGGAGAAATAAAAGAAGAAAGAGATACCGAATTGTAAGTTTGAAATTTAGACTAAGGCAAAGGAAAAGATAAACGGAAAAATAAATAACAATTTGAATGTGAAAAGATGGAATCAAAATGCAATAATGTTGGGGGCTAGCATGCCTTATTTGCCTAAGATGTATGATTTTAGATTTTTCTCTATCAATTTGGTGAATTTTTCCTACCCACATCTATTAAAATACTAGCCTCTGATGTCTCACGATGACAAGCCTATCTTACCTATCTATCTCCTAGATGTCTTTGCAAAGATTCAATAGATAAAAAACATGAAGTTCTAATTCTAGATGTTTTCTTTGTTGCATGGGCATAATGCAATCACTCTATGTCTAGCAATGATTTTATTAAGATGTCCCTACCTTTGAGTTCTATTAAAAATTATACTCTTTCGAGCGACTAATCCCTAAAACTAATGCATATAAAACCATCCATGTATTTCTACAAAGGATTACCCTCTTCAAGCGCCAAACCCCTAAAGATGATGTAAGGATGAATGATACATGAAATAAAACAAGAAAAGATAATAAGAAAGAAAAACTTGTTTGTATTGATAGATATGAAGCATATAATACATTTGTTGGCATTTTAGGTCTGCCAGGCCCTAACTAAAGGGGGTTTAGCCTTTCATTGTCATGAGAGACTTTTACACTTTAGGGGGTTGATATGGATGGAAGAAGATGGATGGATAGAGGAAGAAAAGAGGATAATGGACATAGAAAGAGGGTTTCCCATGTTTTACATACTCAGACTTAGGATGTATTCATTAGAGAACTCTAAGTCTTCGGGCGAGGTGTTATCTCGGTGTATGGGTTATGGCCTTCCCTTCTACTTCCTACTCTTTTTATAGGCCTAGGATAGCTTAATTTTCACGCAACATCGCGCTTAGTGCGGGCTTTCGCGCTAAACGCGCCTTCAGGCTTCTTCACGCTAAGCCTGGGTTGTGGATTGAGCGAGACTACACACTAAGCCTGAACTTGCCCACTAAGTGAGAGTGCGCGCTGAGCCTGTCTTGCGTGCTAAGCGGGCTGTCTAATTCTTCCAATTTTTGTTCAAGGTTTTTACTTCCAATTTTTGCATCAATTTTCGTCTGTCTAAAGTACTTGAGATCTTTTTCTTTTAACTTCCGCTAATAAAAAACTGCAAATATATTAATTTCTTTATTATTTCATTAAACACAATAGTAAAGTAAAGAAGTTTCAATCATTCTTAGTCAAAATTGACTACAAATTAACACAAATTTCGCTGTTATCATAACACAATTCACATCATTTTACCATTCATTGCACAACATCACTTGTCCTAAGGATTTAATCACAAAATCACATTCTATACCTTCACATTAGTCATGTGTTCAAAACAAGTTACACGGGATAAAGAGTGCTACGCGTGAGGGAGAAGAGCTACGCGCGAGGGCAATGTCTCTCACCATAGACATTATTTCGCAAATCACAAAAAGTTTCGAAGTTGTTGTTCAAATTTCACAATGATCCAACGGTAAATAAGTTTGGGATCGTAGTTTTACTGAGACATGTTTGAATGTATGCGTGAAAAAAAGAAAATTTTCGAAGAGGTTGAAGGGAAAGTGAACTTGAGCTAGAGGATGGCACAGCATAAAAACATATGGTAAATAAAAAAAATAACCTAATATATCTCTATTTATAGCAATAATACTTTTATCCTATTATTTACTCTATTTTTCTTTATTTTGCTATTTTATAAAAAAAGAACTATATTTTACTCAATATCAAATGAATAAATAAAACAATAATTTTATTTTATAAGAACATGATTTAATTTATTTACCTTAAAATCATTTTTTTGATTAATAAAATTATTTTTTTATTTATTTAATTACAAAAACATCATTATTTTCCTAAAACTCTATTTATTTTTAAATAAAGTCCTTTTTAATTTATTTTACAAAAAATGTGTTGTTACACAAGATGTATATGGTGGTAATTTTTCCTTGTATGAAATCCTAATACTTTTGGAAAATGAGAAGTCCACGTTATTGATGTGAACACTCTCTATCATATCTTTAGGAGAGTTATTGTACTTACTTGTAAAAATTATCACCATATACATCTTGTGTAATGACATGACACAATAAATTTTAAAGTGCTAGAAGAAGGCAGACTCACTTCCAAAGAGCCTTACACTTATTTAATGTCTTTGTTTAATTTAATCTCTTCATTACTTTCTCACCTCATTCTCTTTTTATTCATTCATGGTGAAGAAAACAACTAACTGTGCCTCCAAACTTAAGTTTGTTTCTCTTTCCTCACTCCTTCGTTCTTCCAGAGAATTTAGATGTTTTCTTTTTGTTGTGTTTTTTTTTTCTCTCATTCCATTTCATTGGAATGATATTGAAGGATAACTCAAACTTAAACTCTAAGATTATATATAATATTTTGTATATAATCACAATTTGAAGCATAAAACTAAACGATTCTCTATTTCTTTACATTTATATGTACAAATATCGCACACGATATTTAAGATTGCTTATTTCTTTTATGAACCATACATAGTTCCATTGCTTTAATGCATATGGATTGAACTTCTTTTTTATTTTCTACCGTTTGCACTGTAACATGATTTTGCAGAGATTGATTAAATTAAATTTAACTAAGACTACATGGAGTTGTTGTTTTCTTTGTTTTATATCATTGCATATTTCAATTTCTTTTCTTGCATTAAAAAATGGAAGGTTGAGAATGGATTTCTTTAACATATTGTCAGTTAGGTTGCAGTTAATCTCAGTTGTATTTTCATAGGAGAAAACATAGAGACAATGAAAAAATATTGAGTCTTTGGTTCAACGATCAAGCTGCTAAAATCATGAAAGGAGTCTTTGTGCTTTCTTCAATAATTGACAAACCATTTTGTAAGTACGATGGTTTCACTACATGAAAGTGTGTAGCGAAGGTTTACATCAATATTGTGGACTTATCATTGGTTGAAAGTGTGAGGATTCCATAAATGAAAAATTTACCACCATATTACATTTTGGATGCATGTGGTTCGGTGTGCATTTGACTTGTAATTTTCAAAGATTATTTTTCTGCCTAGATGTCTTAGATGTGCAATGCAAGTCATACAAGAGTGACATGCTTGTATTTTTTTTTTCCAAATAGAAACTTTCATATAAAATATTATGTATGAATCTATATGGAGATTGTGCTTAACTATTTTTTGATTTTTCAATAACTGAATAAAAACGTTTCATGCTAAAATAAAAGTGATAGAATGGTTCAAGATCTGAGTTATATGGAGATTGTGCTTAACTCACTTTTTATTTTTCATTTTTTTTTTTGCTATGTAAACACAACTTAGATCAACTACAAAAGCTAACTTGTAATGTGTTGAAAAAACAAACTCTTCTGAACCTTTCATTTTGTAATGGAAGAAAACAAATTAAAATATCCAATGATAAAGAAAAATTTGCAGCCAATAATATAATAGAAGACAGGAGATCATCATCATAATTGTGGTAAAGTAGTGGTGTTTCTACTCTTATTTCTTAGCATAGGAAGCCCATCCATTTATCAGACCATTGGTGTATTTCAAGTAATAATATTCTCAAATTCAAAAAAACAATTAAATAAACTTTCTGTAGACTTACTCACGAAATTATTAACATTGTGTCGTGTTAGATTTATTATACTACATAAAATTTTCATTATATACAAATTATAATTTTTTAATTGTCATTCAAGGACTTTCTAATTATTGAAGAGTATGTAAAGGCACATATTTTTGTAATAGATCTCTACTTGGAATTTTTTGAAGTAGTTTCATTATGTTACTACTTCACTCTTAATTTTCTTTAGTTTTCATGATGGTATGCATTGGGGGATGGAGGTCCCGTGCAATTTTCACTTGGATTCATTTTGGTGAAAATGTCCACACCATCAAAGCCCTATCATTCCTTTTTTAGTTATTTAAATTCTGGATCTCTATTTAGCTTTAAATTAAGGGCTAAATTTTCACTAGTTAGTATAATGTCACATAAGGAAATCCAAACTTTTGTTTGCAGTGTGTTTCTTCAAGTTTTCTTTTCTGTGAATGAAAAAGAGAAAATCATCTTTCTTTTATTTTTTTTTTGTCTGCAAGTTCCATTTTCTACTCACTATTTCTTTTGCCAGATTGGTTGCAAGTTGTATGTTTGGTGAAATGCCCTAAAAAACTTAGGGTTTTCTAATTTTCAAAATCACAATGTGTTCCTTTTGTCATGACACCCTTGTTATCTTAGTGCATGTACAGTTTTAATAATAATGCTTTATTATATTCCCTTGCCACTCATTTTCAGAAATAATGTGTGGAATGTGTTGTGCATGTGGTCAGATTGTTCCACCATGTTTTTATATATGTGTTATTATTTTGAAAAAGTTCACCAAATATGAATACATTTTTACCTTGGTTGGCTTTAGAAGGCATGTTTTCTTTTAATGTTTTGTTGTGCTATGCATTACGATGCCTGATTCTCCTTCTCTTTGAGATACATGATAGTAATGATGAGATTCAAAATGACTTGATTTGATTGGCTTAAGCATTACTTTCTGTTATATTTTTTTTTAGTTGTCGACTACGTTAGAAGAGTAATATAAATTATCTTTTCAATCAAATAGATTGCATCAGTTGATCGAAGTATAGTAAATATGGTGTGAACATGCATGTAAAAGCTTGAAGTTGCAATAGTGCTAAGGTTTCTGGTTTTAGTTACTCCATATTGTTGACAATTAACTTGGGTTCCTACCTTTGTGATCTTTTAGTTTAATGTGCTAAGTTGTTTCAAGTTTGGTCTTTGGCAAGTGTGTACAAAGTTAGTACCTATCACTTTCTATATTTTTTGTTGTTCAGACCTCACTATGAAGACTAAAAGTTTCAAGTCTTTAATATGTTAGTTTTTAAATATTTTTGGAGGTAGATGTTGAAGGTACTTACGTCTGGCCTTGTGGGAGAGCTCATTTTCTTGAAGGCTATGCCAGTTTTGAGTAAAAGGCTATGTCAGTTTTTAACGGTGTTACTTTATTGCTATGAAAAATGTTGTCTTTGAGAGCAGTGATACTCGCACAATACTTAGAAACAAAGTATCAATAAATCATGTATGGAACGACACTAGAAAAAATACAGTGTTGGCAAAAGACCAACTCAGTTTTAATTATTGTTGTTCTTTTAAAGGGAGGTGAAATGGCAGATACACAAAAAATAATAAAATTAAATGTCTTTCATTTAATAATAATTTATTTTTTAGAAAAATTCTTTCAAATTAAATATTTAATGATGAAAAAAGTGAATACCTCTCATATTTTAAAATATTAATTCAAAAGAATTATTTACCAAAATTTCTATAAGTGTATCCTTAGAAACATTAAGAATGAATATTTTGGAGAAGACATGTCCCTAATGTTAAAAAGGTAAAAAAATAGTTATTATTTAGTTATTTCTATTTTGTTAGGGGAAGTTAGATAAACGGAAAGTTTTTAGTTTCTCACGAATATTAAAATGGTAAACTATGATTTTCATGTTTGGTATGCAATTAATAAAAAAAATATTATCAGGAGAACTATGACTTCCGATAGCTCATTTTTCCAGAAAAACATTGCCAAAGAGGGGGCAGGCAATCAACTTTGCAGAGTGGAGGGAAAGTTTTAGTTACATATTTTGCATGAATCTTTAATTTTCAGGAAACTTATTAAGTTAATTGAACGTATTTACACTTTCCTAGGAAACATGTCTCCCAGGAATTATACACCCTTGGAATGAAAATAAATTACCCTATACCAAACTCCCGTTAAGGAAAACTAAAATGGTAAATACTGGAAAA
Organism: Glycine soja; assembly: GCF_004193775.1. Classification (NCBI taxonomy): domain Eukaryota; kingdom Viridiplantae; phylum Streptophyta; class Magnoliopsida; order Fabales; family Fabaceae; genus Glycine; species Glycine soja. The sequence goes on along the minus strand of NW_021144650.1, from coordinate 3,627 downwards.
ACCCTAAATTTAAATGTCTTTCATTTTATAATTATTTAATTTTTGGAAAAATTGTTTCACATAAAATATTTAATGATCAAAATCATAAATACCTTTTATATATTAATATAATAAATTTAATAATTTTTATTTTCAAAAATTCCTATTAAAGTAGCAAGAAAAAACATCACAAATGAACTTGTTTGAAGAAGACACATTTCAAATCTTATAAAAAATAGCAAAATACTAAATACATTCATGTTAATAATTTTTTTAAAATTAATTGAAATTTATTGGCATTTCAAAATAATGTTAATGTCATTCCTTATTTGTTAAACCATATACATACTTTTATATTTTTTTAATTAATTTTTACCAATAAAATTATGTTTAGTACAACTATGTAAGAAAATGTGTTCGTACTCCATATCAAATTAACATCAAATGTTATTACGAAAAAATGTTGTCATTGGGAGTGGTGGCCCTCATGCGGTACTTTGAAAGGAGGGATAAGTAACTCATGCAATAAACGACATCAGATATTTAAAAGTCTTTCATTTAATAATTATTTAATTTTTAGAAAAATTCTTTCAAGTCAAATATTTAATGATGAAAGAAGTGAATACCTCTTATATTTTAAAATATTAAATTAAAAAGAATTATTTACCAAAATTTCTATTAGTGTATCCTTAGAAACATTATGAATGAATATTTTTGAGAAGACACGTCCCTGATGTTAAAAATGTAAAAAAATACTAATTGTTTAGCTATTTCTATTTTTTTAGGGGAAGTTTGATAAATGGAAAGTTTTTAGTTTCTCGGGAATATAAAAATGGTAAACTATGATTTTCATGTTTGCACTACTGGAAAAAAGCCTTCTGCGACACTGGTTTTACGATGGTTGTACAAAAACCGATGTCGTAAGTAAAGTGGTGACATTTTTGTAAATAATTTTAACCTTTTAAAGGAAGTTTTCTCAAAAATGACTTTAAAAATGCTTTACGACATAGGTTTTTAAAAAACCGTTTTAGAAAGCATGTGTTTTCCCACTCCCTCATGCTGACGTGACACATTTTAATTGGGCTAGCTTGGACAACCCTAAATCTCAGTTTTTCTTCTACCCTCGCTCATTCTTACATTCTCATTGCCGTCATAGAGAGAGAAAGGGATAGAGAAGTAATGTCACCAGAGTTGTAAGGCTCACTTCACTACTCCGTCGAGCATGCACTGCGTCCTAATGAGCTTTCCAAGATGCCAGCCATGGATGTGGCCAGTAATGGCAGAAACTTCAAGACCATCATAAAGAAGACGGAGAATGTTGTCATTGTCGAAGAACAGAGAGTAGAAACCCGAGGACCCAAAGGAATATGCATTTCGCCATCAGCAAAGAAACCAGTAGAGAACATGCCATTTGAAATAACAAGTGATGAACCTTTGAAGTGGTTTTAGGCAAATAGGGTTTGGGCTTTAAAAGGTTTATTCTCCGCTCTCGTCTGAAACCTGAAACCCTTTGTTCATCGTCGGCAGAAGCATGTCATTGTCATCATCAAGCAATGCCTACAACATGCCATGGGTAGAAAAGTATCGTCCCATCAAGGTCGCCGACATTGTCGTCAACGAGGACGCCATCTCCAGGAAACTGTTCCAAACTAAACGCTTCCGATGATAGGTACGTTTTTGTAATTTCTCGATTCAGTTTTCAATTCTGGACGATTTTCTGTTAATTTATCCTTTCACTTTTGGTTATAGATGATTTGCTCCATGGTTGAACTCACTGTTCAACAGGTGGAGAAGTTGAGGGAAATGAGTCCACTTTATGAATTTGTCAAGGAAGGTATCAACATCAAGGACATTCAATGGGCACAGCACTGATTATTATCAAGCTCTCAGATTGCAATGCAAGTGATGGGAAGCAATTGTGATTGAACTCCAGACGTAGCTGCCAGTCTTGCAATTGCGGATTCTTCGAACTTTCTGATTATTTAGTAATTTGTATCTTGAGGTTACATTACAATTAAAAATTTACCCTGGCAGAGCTATTTATTATGTATACACCGTTTGTTTCAACGATTGTTAGTTTTGCATGTCAGCGATGTTTATGAAGAGGAAAGACATGCATTGGCAGTTTGGTACTGTATGGACTAACCAATGTTGGTGTCTTTTATTATGGTTTCAGCTGAACCTGTCCCACACTTCTTCCTATTTTCCCCCTTCTTGTGCTGAAGGAATGGCGATTTAAGTTTTGCTCTATCTCTGTTCCTGATCAGGGAGAGGGGAGCTGGCGCAAGTACCATATTTTTGTTTTGCTTTTTTGGCTTTTTGTACTATGCTATTGAACTCATTCCGCTTTGAGGCACACGGCTCTTTTCATGATGTCTAGTTTTGCTCTGGAAATTGCTTCTGGGATATCAAAGATGTTTGCTCAGAAGAAAGTCACGCTGAGCGCGGGGAGGCACAAGATAGTGATACTGGATGAAGCTGATAGGTGAGTTTTCATGGTAGTTTAATTTAATCCAGTTTACACTGTTAGTTGCATGTTCTTATACCAACATTAACGATTTGAACATGATGTGGCTGTGCATGCATATCAAAGATTCTAATTTGTGTTAGTGAGCAATAACCTACAGAATTAGTTGTTGTAAATTCTTAGATGGTGTACCTCACATCTTTATGTTGTTTAGTCTTTTTATATCAGCAAAGAAGCTGAATAAATTATATGTTAGGGAATGGAACCTGCAATTAAATATAGAAATTTGGTAATGATGCAAAAGATACTAATATTCCAGTTGAAGTATAGAGATATTACTATCTCACAAGCAGGCCTGAGGTAACTCTATTTTAGACATACTTTATCAATTCTATTTTACCTGTCTTGTCTCTTGTTGAACATCAATGGATATTCTATTCTCTCCCCATTTATTAAATCTTTGAATATGATTATGCAATGTAGGTATCAGATACGTTATTTACGTGGCTGACTAGCGAGCTAAACTAAATGGCGTTAGTATAGCTAATGTTTTGATTATAAGATGTTAGTATGATTGAATGTGTTGAGTGTTTGTGATTATAAAGATATTGCATGATCACACTTGTTAAGTGATAATTGAAAGACAATAGGGTTCTCCAAGATTATAATTTGTACTGATCCCTTTTCATCTCTGACTGAGGCAAGACTACTCAAGTATTAAATTCTTAATTTAATATACAGACTTCATTAGCTTATTTCTTGGGCTATCTTTGTAATTTTCTCTATTTAGGAACCTGATTCGGTTGGCAATGCCAAAGCTCATGGAAGCTGATGTTCAGTTTGTAAGTGATTTTGTATATGTGTTCTATAAACACATGATGTGTCAATTCACTAATTAAATCCCTGGCCTATCCAAAAAAAAAAAAAAACTAATTAAATCCCTGAACATGGTGGTATCAAAATGTAGGCTGTGTTTACTGGTAGGGTATAAAATATATCTTGAGACATTGCAGAATATACCTGCTAAATAAATTTTAAGCAACTTGATACTTGCCATAAAAAAATCATGTGATTGATCATTCTTCAGATGTAAGCTCCTTGTATGAATAATTTCATTTGAGAGTAATTGAGGCCCCTTAAATTGTAATTGATGGATGTAAGTATAACTTCTGAGTTCTGAG
>NW_021144649.1:0-40516 GCF_004193775.1 Glycine soja | reverse complement strand
TCATCATGTACACTAGCGAAGTGTTGAGATTCAGCCTTTAGGGTAAACCTCACTGTTTTGCATTGTACTTTTTGGTCTTGTGCTTTTGTATAGAAGGAATACTTGTTTATATCATATCCTTGCCAAGTTATAACATTTCTTTTAGGCCCATCTGCTAGCTTCTCAACATTACAGAAGCATTATCATCAGCCAAGATTGTGTGTTTAAACCAATCTAGGAAAGTCTTGTTATGTTTTTTCAACACTGAGTTCTTCGACATTTTTGGATTACTTTGTTTGACTAAATTTTCATGACGAATTATGTATGGCAAAACTTCATTACTATTATTCAACACATACAAGTGAGCTTGGTGCAAATCTTCTACACTTGGAGTGATGACATGCAGTCTTCTTCAACCCTTACCTCTTACTCTTTCGTCATGCCGAGACTCGGGAAGCCCAAGAGGTTTAGCTTTTCAATGTACTCTGAACAAAATTCAATGGCTTCTTCTGCAATGTACCTTTCAACCATAGATGCTTCCGGACGGTGTAGATTCTTGGTATACCCTTTTAAGATCTTCATGTATCGCTCAACCGGATACATCCACCGCAAATAAACAGGATCACAACATTTGATTTCTCTGACTAGATGAATAATTAAGTGAACCATGATGTCAAAGAATGCAGGCCGGAAAATACATCTCCAACTCACACAATATAATAGCAGCCTCATTTTCCAGTTCATTTAACTTTACAGGATCAAGAACTTTGCTACATATGGAATTGAAGAAAAAGCACAGCGAGTTATGGGCAAGCCTGACTTTGTTAGGCAAAATGTCTCGTATGGCCACCGATAACAATTGTTGCATCAAGACATGACAATCATGAGACTTTAAGCCTACCAACTTAAGATCTTTCAAATGCACAAGACTCTTAATATTTGAAAAGTATCCTTGTGAAACTTTGACCCGTCGTAGGCACTGACAAAAACTGATCTTTTCCTTTCTGGACAAAGTATGACAAGCTAGAGGCAAGTATATTTTTCTACCATCAAACCTTGGATGTAACGACGCTCGGATACCCATCTCAGCTAGATCGGTGCGAGTTGTATGTTTGGTGAAATGCCCTAATAAACTTTGGGTTTCTAATTTTGAAAATCATAATGTGTTCCTTTTGTTATGACACCCTGCTATCTTAGTGTACCTACGGTTTTATTAACAGTGCTTTATTATTTTTCCTTACCACTCATTTTCTGAAATGTGTGGTCTATGTTGTTCATGTGGTGAGATTGTTCCACCATGTTTTTATATATGGTTATATGTGTCTTATAATTTTGAAAAAATTCACGAAATATGAATACATTTTTACCTTGGTTGGATTTAGGAAGCATGTTTTCTTTTAATGTTTTGTTGTGTTATGCATTACGATGCCTGATTCTCCTTCTCTTTGACATGCATGATACTAATGGTGAGATTCAAAATGACTTGATTTGAATGGCTTAAGCAGTATTTTCTATTATATTATTTTAATTTTAGTTGTCCACTACATTAGAAGAGTAGTATAAATTATCTTTTCAATCAAATAGATTGTATCAGTTGATCAAAGTATAGTAAATATGGTGTGCACATGCATGTAAAAGCTTGGAGTTGCAATAGTGCTAAGGTTTCTGGTTTTAGTTACTCCATATTGTCGACAATTAACTTGGGGTTCTATCTTCATGATTTTTAAGTTTAATGTGCTAAGTTGTTTCAAGTTTGGTCTTTGGCAAGTGTGTACAAAGATATTCATGACCCGCTGATTAATAGGAAAGATTCAACACCTATAGGATATGAAGAGACTTTTGGTGTATTGCTAAATTGCTGATTTCTTAATATGATGCAAGGCTAACTCAGTGATGTCTACTCCAATATCAATGATATAGAGTCTTTGGAAATTGAAGGTTTTTGCTTTAAAAAATTCAAATATTGAAAGTTTTATTTCCTTAATATCTTGGTTCTATAAAGATTCCAATAAACAAGAAGAAAAGAGACACTTATCTTCAAATAATTGTATTGTCTCTTACATTGAAGAATTCAAATAAAAAGGTCGATTCTTTTTTGTTAGTTCCTATCACTTTATATATTTTTGGTTGTTCAGACCTCACTATGAAAACTGAAAGTTTCAATTCTTTAATATGTTAATTTTTAAATAGTTTAGGAGGCTTTACGGATAGGTTGGTTGGTTGAGTAGATGTTGAAGGTAGTTACGTCTGGCCTTGTAGGAGAGCTCATTTTCTTGAAGAAAATTTTGTTTTGATTAATGAATAACCAAGTTTAGTTAATTTCCATGCTTACTATATTCTTTTTCATGTGTTATTATTATGCAATAATGTTTTTGTTGAGAGCAGTGATCCCCATGTTACTTTGAAAGCAAAGACCTGTAACTTGTGCTTGAAATGACTCTTAGAATTACGCACTGTTGGCTGAAGGCCAACTAAGTATTAAAATTTCATACATTATATATTTGATTTGAAATAATTTTTCTAAAAATTAAATAATTATTAAATAAATGACATTTAAATTTATTATTTTTTGTGCATCTGGCATTTGACCTCCCTTTAAAAGAACAACAATAATTAAAACTCAGTTTGTCTTTTGCCAACACTGTGTTATTTCTAGTGGTGTTCCATGCCTCATTTATTGATATTTGGTTTCTAAGTAGTGTGTGAGCACCACTGCTCCCAAGGACAACATTTTTCATAGTAATAAAGTAACACTCTTAAAAACTGACATAGCCTTTTACTAAAATTGTGTTATTATTGCTAGTGTCGTTTCATGCCTAAGTTACTAATCCCTCTTTTCTAAGAACCATGTGAGCAGCACTATTCTCAACAACAATGTTTTTTCATAATAATAATGTAGAAAATTTTAATACTTAGTTGGCCTTCAGCCAACAGTGCGTACTTCCAGGCATCATTTCATGTGCGAGTTACAGATTTTTGCTTTCTAATTAGTTACATATGGGGATCACCACTCTCAATCAAAACGTTATTGCATAAACTTGGTTATTTATAGATCGAAACAAAATTGGCTTCAAGAAAATGAGCTCTCCTACAAGGCCAGACGTTAGTACCTTCAACATCTACTCAACCAAGCAACCTATACCTACAACCTCCAAAAATATTGAAAAGTTAACATATTAAAGAATTGAAACTTTTCAGTTTTCATAGTGAGGTCTGAACAACCAAAAATATATAAAGTGATAGGAACTAACAAAAAGAATCGACCTTTTTATTTGAATTCTTCAATGTAGGAGACACTACAATTATTTGAAGATAAGTGTCTCTTTTCTTCTTGTTTAATAGAATCTTCACTGAACCAAGATATTAATGAAATAAAATTTCAATATTTGAATTTTTTATAACCAAAAACCCTCTATTTTTGAGGATTCTATATCATTGATATTGGAGTAGATATCATCGAGTTAGCCTTGCATCAGATTCAGAAATCAGTAGTTTAGCAATACACCAAAATTAAAGTCTCTTCATATCCTATAGGTGTTGAATCATTCCTATTAATCAACATGCATATCTTTTAACACATTTGCCAAAGACCAAACTTGAAACAGGTTGGCACATTAAACTTAAATATCATAAAGACAGGACCCCAAGTTAATTGTCGACAATATGGAGTAACTAAAACCAGAAACCTTAGCACTATTGCATCTCCAAGCTTTTACATGCATGTGCACACCATATTTACTAAACTTAGATCAACTGATGCAATCTATTTGATTGAAAAGAAAATTTATACTACTCTTATAATGTAGTGTACAACTAAAAAAATAATATAATAGAAAATAGTGCTTAAGCCATTCAAGTCAAGTCATTTTGAATCTCATCATTAGTATGATACATCTATATGTGTCAAAGAGAAGGAGAAACATGCATGGTAATGCATAACACAACAAAACATTGTAAGAAAACATGCTTTCTAAACCCAACCAAGGTAAAAAAGTTTTCATATTTCATGAAATAGCATGGCTTCCTATGGCGGAACAATGATATTAATTTGGTGAGTAAGTCTTGAGAATGTCTAGTTAATTTTTTTTCTGAATTTGAAAATATTACTCGAAATACACAAATGGTCTCATGAATGGAATGGCTTCCTATGTTAAGAAATAAGAGTAGAAACACCACTACTTTACCACAATTACCATGATGACCTCCTTTCTTCTATTATAGTATTGAAGGTAACTTTTTCTTTACCATTGCAGATTTTAATTTGTTTTATTCCATTACAAAATGCAAGGTTGAGAAGAGTTTGTTTTTTTAGCACATAACTAGTTAGCCTTTGTAGTTGATCTAAGTTGTGTTTACATAGCAAAAACAAAAGCTTAGACTATATTGTAGAATCTTGAGCCTTTGTTCTCAATGATTAAGTTGGTCTTATCATAGAGGTGGTCTTTATGCTTTCTTCAAATATTGAGAATCCATTTTGTAAGTACAATGTTCTTCCTAAAGATATGATCGAGGCTTCACACCAATAATGTGGACTTATCATTTACTAAATAATGTGGACTTATCATTTACTAAATAAGAAAAAATAATTTTATTAATTAAAATAATGATTTTAAGGTAAATAAAATAATTATATGTTCTTATAAAATAAAATGAATATTTTATTTATTCATTTGATAGGGAGTAAAATATAGTTTATTTTTATAAAATAATAAAATAAAGAAAAATAGAATAAATAATAGGTTGAGAGTATAATAGTTCTAAATAGAGATATACTAGGTCAGTTTTACATTTAACATATGTCTTTACGCACTATCATGCTCTCAAATTCCTTTTTCCTTCCCCCCTTTCAAAACCCTCTCTTTTTCCCAAACACTCAAACATGTCTTAGTAAAACTATGATTCCAAATTTGATAACCGTTTGATCATTGCGAAATTGGAACACCCAATTTGAAGCTTATTTATGCACATCCCCAAAATTGGGATTTGTGAAATAATATCTTTGGTAAGAGAAACTTCCCTCACATGTAGCTATCTTTTTCCTGCATATACCAAAATCTATCTTAGCAAAAATTTGATTCCGTACTTGTTAACCGTTGGACCGTCAAAACATTCGAACACCGTGTTCGGAATTCATTTGCGCATATCTCCACCGTTGGGATTAGTCAAAATTGTATGTGGAGAGAGAAACGCCCCTCGCATAGAGACAGAGAAATGGAGGCTCCAATCCCTTCTGCTACTCTCTAATGCTTGAAAACCCTAGCAGAATTACCATAGCAAAAGTTTGAGGAAACTTAAGAAACAGCTAGAGATGCCACTACTGCTGTCGAACTATACACGGGAGTCCACTTAGATGTAAGGGATGAGTTAACGCAATTGGGTTTAGAATGAACATCTGTAGGGATCCTTAGAGGATCAAATTGGGATTTACAAGATTTACCCCATGTGGTGTTTCTTGTCATGTACTCCTAGGCGCTCGATGAGGTTTTTCACTGACATTGTACCATATTGCATATACAATTGAGTCTTAGTGTATCTGTTGCATAACGTATGTGTAATGATATCTGTGAGTTGTTCGTGAAGATGTTGTGTATGAGTGTGAGATGTTGTGTTCTGCTTGAGATGTGTTGTTTTGAACACATGATTAATTTGAAGATGATGAATATGATTTTGTGATTAAATCTTTGAGACAAGTGATGTTATGCAATGAATGGTAAAATGATGTGAATTGTGCTAAGTTCAGCCTGTTATACTTATATTGTGTGTGTGTGTGTATGTTTTAATTTATATTCACATTTTTAGGAATATGATAACTCACTCCCTGTGTGTTGCTTGTGTTTGGATCGTGTGATGATCTCAAACTTTGTGTTCGTGGGAGCAGATGGTTAGGTGGATGGCTTTAAAGAATCTCGTGCTAGAGAACACTAAGACACAATGCTCTAATAGGATGTGACATTGAGGCATAAGTTTTTATTTCAATTAGTGATGTTATTTTAGTATATTTTATTCCACTGCTTAACCTGAGTTCTTTTGTTAACTTTGACGGCTTTATTCTGAGCCGGATACGTTTTTAATAAGTTTTATTTGGTAATGGTGAAGCCGATGTGATCCTTTTACCCACGTGAATTTGTGTATGTGATTTAAATAAAATTGGTTCAATTAAATTCTTCATTTATATATGTTTTTCTTATTTATATGTATGTCGGGATAGAGGATGTCACATTTAGTGGTATCAAAGAAGGTTGAACCTCTATGTGATTACTTATGAACACTTTAGTTGAGCATGCTTGAATTATTATTTGTATTTTCTTCTACATGATTAAATGAGATTTCCACCTTCCCTTCAGCGGTCTTGGACTTCGGGAAGTACTTCTTCAGGAACTTCTCCACCATCTCTTCCCACGTCCACAGGCTATTCCCCTTGAATGAGTGAAGCCATCTTTTCGCTTCACTTGCCAAAGAGAAAGAAAATAGGTTGAGGTGAATGGCGTCACCTGGTACTACTGCTATCTTCATCGTGTTGCAAGTCTCAATGTATGTGGCCAGGTATGCGTATGTATGGATCTTCACTCGGGAGACCATGAAATAGATTCCCTTGAATTAGCTGGATGAGGGAATGTGGATATGAAATGTTGGTCACTTGTACATCTGGTCTGGCTATGCTGGTGAAGTACTGAGGTGTAGCAAAGCTAGAGTAGTACTCTAGCGTCATCCTCTGTGGGTGGTCTTCTGCCATGATGCTGGTGAAGTACTGAGGTGTAGCAATACTTAAATTATTATTATTATTATTATTTTTAAAAAAAGAATAAAATAAGAGTGAGTAAAGAAAAAATGATAACCATTTTTTTTTTTTGAAAAAAAAAATTAAAAGATGAAAAATAAAGAATGATTGCTCTCAAATTGGGATTTGTAACAACCAAGTACGAAAACCAAAGTCCCCAGCAACAGCGCCAAAAACTTGTTAATAGATTGACAAGTGTTCTAATTTTATCACAAGTAGTAAAGATTGAAATAGAAGTTCAAGTGTTGAATCCACAGAGACTTTGGTTGTACTTAAGTGATGCAAATCCAATTATTAAGCAATGAGGAGAAATAAAAGAAGAAAGAGATACCGAATTGTAAGTTTGAAATTTAGACTAAGGCAAAGGAAAAGATAAACGGAAAAATAAATAACAATTTGAATGTGAAAAGATGGAATCAAAATGCAATAATGTTGGGGGCTAGCATGCCTTATTTGCCTAAGATGTATGATTTTAGATTTTTCTCTATCAATTTGGTGAATTTTTCCTACCCACATCTATTAAAATACTAGCCTCTGATGTCTCACGATGACAAGCCTATCTTACCTATCTATCTCCTAGATGTCTTTGCAAAGATTCAATAGATAAAAAACATGAAGTTCTAATTCTAGATGTTTTCTTTGTTGCATGGGCATAATGCAATCACTCTATGTCTAGCAATGATTTTATTAAGATGTCCCTACCTTTGAGTTCTATTAAAAATTATACTCTTTCGAGCGACTAATCCCTAAAACTAATGCATATAAAACCATCCATGTATTTCTACTAAGGATTACCCTCTTCAAGCGCCAAACCCCTAAAGATGATGCAAGGATGAATGATACATGAAATAAAACAAGAAAAGATAATAAGAAAGAAAAACTTGTTTGTATTGATAGATATGAAGCATATAATACATTTGTTGGCATTTTAGGCCTGCCAGGCCCTAACTAAAGGGGGTTTAGCCTTTCATTGTCATGAGAGACTTTTACACTTTAGGGGGTTGATATGGATGGAAGAAGATGGATGGATAGAGGAAGAAAAGAGGATAATGGACATAGAAAGAGGGTTTCCCATGTTTTACATACTCAGACTTAGGATGTATTCATTAGAGAACTCTAAGTCTTCGGGCGAGGTGTTATCTCGGTGTATGGGTTATGGCCTTCCCTTCTACTTCCTACTCTTTTTATAGGCCTAGGATAGCTTAATTTTCACGCAACATCGCGCTTAGTGCGGGCTTTCGCGCTAAACGCGCCTTCAGGCTTCTTCACGCTAAGCCTGGGTTGTGGATTGAGCGAGACTACACACTAAGCCTGAACTTGCCCACTAAGTGAGAGTGCGCGCTGAGCCTGTCTTGCGTGCTAAGCGGGCTGTCTAATTCTTCCAATTTTTGTTCAAGGTTTTTACTTCCAATTTTTGCATCAATTTTCGTCTGTCTAAAGTACTTGAGATCTTTTTCTTTTAACTTCCGCTAATAAAAAACTGCAAATATATTAATTTCTTTATTATTTCATTAAACACAATAGTAAAGTAAAGAAGTTTCAATCATTCTTAGTCAAAATTGACTACAAATTAACACAAATTTCGCTGTTATCATAACACAATTCACATCATTTTACCATTCATTGCACAACATCACTTGTCCTAAGGATTTAATCACAAAATCACATTCCATACCTTCACATTAGTCATGTGTTCAAAACAAGTTACACGGGATAAAGAGTGCTACGCGTGAGGGAGAAGAGCTACGCGCGAGGGCAATGTCTCTCACCATAGACATTATTTCGCAAATCACAAAAAGTTTCGAAGTTGTTGTTCAAATTTCACAATGATCCAACGGTAAATAAGTTTGGGATCGTAGTTTTACTGAGACATGTTTGAATGTATGCGTAAAAAAAAGAAAATTTTCGAAGAGGTTGAAGGGAAAGTGAACTTGAGCTAGAGGATGGCACAGCATAAAAACATATGGTAAATAAAAAAATAACCTAATATATCTCTATTTATAGCAATAATACTTTTATCCTATTATTTACTCTATTTTTCTTTATTTTGCTATTTTATAAAAAAAAAGAACTATATTTTACTCAATATCAAATGAATAAATAAAACAATAATTTTATTTTATAAGAACATGATTTAATTTATTTACCTTAAAATAATTTTTTTTATTAATAAAATTATTTTTTTATTTATTTAATTACAAAAACATCATTATTTTCCTAAAACTCTATTTATTTTTAAATAAAGTCCTTTTTAATTTATTTTACAAAAAATGTGTTGTTACACAAGATGTATATGGTGGTAATTTTTCCTTGTATGAAATCCTAATACTTTTGGAAAATGAGAAGTCCACGTTATTGATGTGAACACTCTCTATCATATCTTTAGGAGAGTTATTGTACTTACTTGTAAAAATTATCACCATATACATCTTGTGTAATGACATGACACAATAAATTTTAAAGTGCTAGAAGAAGGCAGACTCACTTCCAAAGAGCCTTACACTTATTTAATGTCTTTGTTTAATTTAATCTCTTCATTACTTTCTCACCTCATTCTCTTTTTATTCATTCATGGTGAAGAAAACAACTAATTGTGCCTCCAAACTTAAGTTTGTTTCTCTTTCCTCACTCCTTCGTTCTTCCAGAGAATTTAGATGTTTTCTTTTTGTTGTGTTTTTTTTTTCTCTCATTCCATTTCATTGGAATGATATTGAAGGATAACTCAAACTTAAACTCTAAGATTATATATAATATTTTGTATATAATCACAATTTGAAGCATAAAACTAAACGATTCTCTATTTCTTTACATTTATATGTAAAAATATCGCACACGATATTTAAGATTGCTTATTTCTTTTATGAACCATACATAGTTCCATTGCTTTAATGCATATGGATTGAACTTCTTTTTTATTTTCTACCGTTTGCACTGTAACATGATTTTGCAGAGATTGATTAAATTAAATTTAACTAAGACTACATGGAGTTGTTGTTTTCTTTGTTTTATATCATTGCATATTTCAATTTCTTTTCTTGCATTAAAAAATGGAAGGTTGAGAATGGATTTCTTTAACATATTGTCAGTTAGGTTGCAGTTAATCTCAGTTGTATTTTCATAGGAGAAAACATAGAGACAATGAAAAATATTGAGTCTTTGGTTCAACGATCAAGCTGCTAAAATCATGAAAGGAGTCTTTGTGCTTTCTTCAAGAATTGACAAACCATTTTGTAAGTACGATGGTTTCACTACATGAAAGTGTGTAGCGAAGGTTTACATCAATATTGTGGACTTATCATTGGTTGAAAGTGTGAGGATTCCATAAATGAAAAATTTACCACCATATTACATTTTGGATGCATGTGGTTCGGTGTGCATTTGACTTGTAATTTTCAAAGATTATTTTTCTGCCTAGATGTCTTAGATGTGCAATGCAAGTCATACAAGAGTGACATGCTTGTATTTTTTTTTTCCAAATAGAAACTTTCATATAAAATATTATGTATGAATCTATATGGAGATTGTGCTTAACTATTTTTTGATTTTTCAATAACTGAATAAAAACGTTTCATGCTAAAATAAAAGTGATAGAATGGTTCAAGATCTGAGTTATATGGAGATTGTGCTTAACTCACTTTTTATTTTTCATTTTTTTTTTTGCTATGTAAACACAACTTAGATCAACTACAAAAGCTAACTTGTAATGTGTTGAAAAAACAAACTCTTAACCTTTCATTTTGTAATGGAAGAAAACAAATTAAAATATCCAATGATAAAGAAAAATTTGCAGCCAATAATATAATAGAAGACAGGAGATCATCATCATAATTGTGGTAAAGTAGTGGTGTTTCTACTCTTATTTCTTAGCATAGGAAGCCCATCCATTTATCAGACCATTGGTGTATTTCAAGTAATAATATTCTCAAATTCAAAAAAACAATTAAATAAACTTTCTGTAGACTTACTCACCAAATTATTAACATTGTGTCGTGTTAGATTTATTATACTACATAAAATTTTCATTATATACAAATTATAATTTTTTAATTGTCATTCAAGGACTTTCTAATTATTGAAGAGTATGTAAAGGCACATATTTTTGTAATAGATCTCTACTTGGAATTTTTTGAAGTAGTTTCATTATGTTACTACTTCACTCTTAATTTTCTTTAGTTTTCATGATGGTATGCATTGGGGGATGGAGGTCCCGTGCAATTTTCACTTGGATTCATTTTGGTGAAAATGTCCACACCATCAAAGCCCTATCATTCCTTTTTTAGTTATTTAAATTCTGGATCTCTATTTAGCTTTAAATTAAGGGCTAAATTTTCACTAGTTAGTATAATGTCACATAAGGAAATCCAAACTTTTGTTTGCAGTGTGTTTCTTCAATTTTTCTTTTCTGTGAATGAAAAAGAGAAAATCATCTTTCTTTTATTTTTTTTTTGTCTGCAAGTTCCATTTTCTACTCACTATTTCTTTTGCCAGATTGGTTGCAAGTTGTATGTTTGGTGAAATGCCCTAAAAAACTTAGGGTTTTCTAATTTTCAAAATCACAATGTGTTCCTTTTGTCATGACACCCTTGTTATCTTAGTGCATGTACAGTTTTAATAATAATGCTTTATTATATTCCCTTGCCACTCATTTTCAGAAATAATGTGTGGAATGTGTTGTGCATGTGGTCAGATTGTTCCACCATGTTTTTATATATGTGTTATTATTTTGAAAAAGTTCACCAAATATGAATACATTTTTACCTTGGTTGGCTTTAGAAGGCATGTTTTCTTTTAATGTTTTGTTGTGCTATGCATTACGATGCCTGATTCTCCTTCTCTTTGAGATACATGATAGTAATGATGAGATTCAAAATGACTTGATTTGATTGGCTTAAGCATTACTTTCTGTTATATTTTTTTTTAGTTGTCGACTACATTAGAAGAGTAATATAAATTATCTTTTCAATCAAATAGATTGCATCAGTTGATCGAAGTATAGTAAATATGGTGTGAACATGCATGTAAAAGCTAGAAGTTGCAATAGTGCTAAGGTTTCTGGTTTTAGTTACTCCATATTGTTGACAATTAACTTGGGTTCCTACCTTTGTGATCTTTTAGTTTAATGTGCTAAGTTGTTTCAAGTTTGGTCTTTGGCAAGTGTGTACAAAGTTAGTACCTATCACTTTCTATATTTTTTGTTGTTCAGACCTCACTATGAAGACTAAAAGTTTCAAGTCTTTAATATGTTAGTTTTTAAATATTTTTGGAGGTAGATGTTGAAGGTACTTACGTCTGGCCTTGTGGGAGAGCTCATTTTCTTGAAGGCTATGCCAGTTTTGAGTAAAAGGCTATGTCAGTTTTTAACGGTGTTACTTTATTGCTATGAAAAATGTTGTCTTTGAGAGCAGTGATACTCGCACAATACTTAGAAACAAAGTATCAATAAATCATGTATGGAACGACACTAGAAAAAATACAGTGTTGGCAAAAGACCAACTCAGTTTTAATTATTGTTGTTCTTTTAAAGGGAGGTGAAATGGCAGATACACAAAAAATAATAAAATTAAATGTCTTTCATTTAATAATTATTTATTTTTTAGAAAAATTCTTTCAAATTAAATATTTAATGATGAAAAAAGTGAATACCTCTCATATTTTAAAATATTAATTCAAAAGAATTATTTACCAAAATTTCTATAAGTGTATCCTTAGAAACATTAAGAATGAATATTTTGGAGAAGACATGTCCCTAATGTTAAAAAGGTAAAAAAATAGTTATTATTTAGTTATTTCTATTTTGTTAGGGGAAGTTAGATAAATGGAAAGTTTTTAGTTTCTCACGAATATTAAAATGGTAAACTATGATTTTCATGTTTGGTATGCAATTAATAAAAAAAATATTATCAGGAAAACTATGACTCCCGATAGCTCATTTTTCCAGAAAAACATTGCCAAAGAGGGGGCAGGCAATCAACTTTGCAGAGTGGAGGGAAAGTTTTAGTTACATATTTTGCATGAATCTTTAATTTTCAGGAAACTTATTAAGTTAATTGAACGTATTTACACTTTCCTAGGAAACATGTCTCCCAGGAATTATACACCCTTGGAATGAAAATAAATTACCCTATACCAAACTCCCCGTTAAGGAAAACTAAAATGGTAAATACTGGAAAAACACTAAATTTAAATGTCTTTCATTTTATAATTATTTAATTTTTGGAAAAATTGTTTCACATAAAATATTTAATGATCAAAATCATAAATACCTTTTATATATTAATATAATAAATTTAATAATTTTTATTTTAAAAAATTCCTATTAAAGTAGCAAGAAAAAACATCACAAATGAACTTGTTTGAAGAAGACACATTTCAAATCTTATAAAAAATAGCAAAATACTAAATACATTCATGTTAATAAATTTTTTTAAATTAATTGAAATTTATTGGCATTTCAAAATAATGTTAATGTCATTCCTTATTTGTTAAACCATATACATACTTTTATATTTTTTTAATTAATTTTTACCAATAAAATTATGTTTAGTACAACTATGTAAGAAAATGTGTTCGTACTCCATATCAAATTAACGTCAAATGTTATTACAAAAAAATGTTGTCATTGGGAGTGGTGGCCCTCATGCGGTACTTTGAAAGGAGGGATAAGTAACTCATGCAATAAACGACATCAGATATTTAAAAGTCTTTCATTTAATAATTATTTAATTTTTAGAAAAATTCTTTCAAGTCAAATATTTAATGATGAAAGAAGTGAATACCTCTTATATTTTAAAATATTAAATTAAAAAGAATTATTTACCAAAATTTCTATTAGTGTATCCTTAGAAACATTATGAATGAATATTTTTGAGAAGACACGTCCCTGATGTTAAAAATGTAAAAAAATACTAATTGTTTAGCTATTTCTATTTTTTTAGGGGAAGTTTGATAAATGGAAAGTTTTTAGTTTCTCGGGAATATAAAAATGGTAAACTATGATTTTCATGTTTGCACTACTGGAAAAAAGCCTTCTGCGACACTGGTTTTACGATGGTTGTACAAAAACCGATGTCGTAAGTAAAGTGGTGACATTTTTGTAAATAATTTTAACCTTTTAAAGGAAGTTTTCTCAAAAATGACTTTAAAAATGCTTTACGACATAGGTTTTTAAAAACCGTTTTAGAAAGCATGTGTTTTCCCACTCCCTCATGCTGACGTGACACATTTTAATTGGGCTAGCTTGGACAACCCTAAATCTCAGTTTTTCTTCTACCCTCGCTCATTCTTACATTCTCATTGCCGTCATAGAGAGAGAAAGGGATAGAGAAGTAATGTCACCAGAGTTGTAAGGCTCACTTCACTACTCCGTCGAGCATGCACTGCGTCCTAATGAGCTTTCCAAGATGCCAGCCATGGATGTGGCCAGTAATGGCAGAAACTTCAAGACCATCATAAAGAAGACGGAGAATGTTGTCATTGTCGTAGAACAGAGAGTAGAAACCCGAGGACCCAAAGGAATATGCATTTTCGCCATCAGCAAAGAAACCAGTAGAGAACATGCCATTTGAAATAACAAGTGATGAACCTTTGAAGTGGTTTTAGGCAAATAGGGTTTGGGCTTTAAAAGGTTTATTCTGCGCTCTCGTCTGAAACCTGAAACCCTATGTTCATCGTCGGCAGAAGCATGTCATTGTCATCATCAAGCAATGCCTACAACATGCCATGGGTAGAAAAGTATCGTCCCATCAAGGTCGCCGACATTGTCGTCAACGAGGACGCCATCTCCAGGAAACTGTTCCAAACTAAACGCTTCCGATGATAGGTACGTTTTTGTAATTTCTCGATTCAGTTTTCAATTCTGGACGATTTTCTGTTAATTTATCCTTTCACTTTTGGTTATAGATGATTTGCTCCATGGTTGAACTCACTGTTCAACAGGTGGAGAAGTTGAGGGAAATGAGTCCACTTTATGAATTTGTCAAGGAAGGTATCAACATCAAGGACATTCAATGGGCACAACACTGATTATTATCAAGCTCTCAGATTGCAATGCAAGTGATGGGAAGCAATTGTGATTGAACTCCAGACGTAGCTGCCACTCTTGCAATTGCGGATTCTTCGAACTTTCTGATTATTTAGTAATTTGTATCTTGAGGTTACATTACAATTAAAAATTTACCCTGGCAGAGCTATTTATTATGTATACACCGTTTGTTTCAACGATTGTTAGTTTTGCATGTCAGCGATGTTTATGAAGAGGAAAGACATGCATTGGCAGTTTGGTACTGTATGGACTAACCAATGTTGGTGTCTTTTATTATGGTTTCAGCTGAACCTGTCCCACACTTCTTCCTATTTTCCCCCTTCTTGTGCTGAAGGAATGGCGATTTAAAGTTTTGCTCTATCTCTGTTCCTGATCAGGGAGAGGGGGAGCTGGCGCAAGTACCATATTTTTGTTTTGCTTTTTTGGCTTTTTGTACTATGCTATTGAACTCATTCCGCTTTGAGGCACACGGCTCTTTTCATGATGTCTAGTTTTGCTCTGGAAATTGCTTCTGGGATATCAAAGATGTTTGCTCAGAAGAAAGTCACGCTGAGCCCGGGGAGGCACAAGATAGTGATACTGGATGAAGCTGATAGGTGAGTTTTCATGGTAGTTTAATTTAATCCAGTTTACACTGTTAGTTGCATGTTCTTATACCAACATTAACGATTTGAACATGATGTGGCTGTGCATGCATATCAAAGATTCTAATTTGTGTTAGTGAGCAATAACCTACAGAATTAGTTGTTGTAAATTCTTAGATGGTGTACCTCACATCTTTATGTTGTTTAGTCTTTTTATATCAGCAAAGAAGCTGAATAAATTATATGTTAGGGAATGGAACCTGCAATTAAATATAGAAATTTGGTAATGATGCAAAAGATACTAATATTCCAGTTGAAGTATAGAGATATTACTATCTCACAAACAGGCCTGAGGTAATTCTATTTTAGACATACTTTATCAATTCTATTTTACCTGTCTTGTCTCTTGTTGAACATCAATGGATATTCTATTCTCTCCCCATTTATTAAATCTTTGAATATGATTATGCAATGTAGGTATCAGATACGTTATTTATGTGGCCTGACTAGCGAGCTAAACTAAATGGCGTTAGTATAGCTAATGTTTTGATTATAAGATGTAGTATGATTGAATGTGTTGAGTGTTTGTGATTATGAAGATATTGCATGATCACACTTGTTAAGTGATAATTGAAAGACAATAGGGTTCTCCAAGATTATAATTTGTACTGATCCCTTTTCATCTCTGACTGAGGCAAGACTACTCAAGTATTAAATTCTTAATTTAATATACAGACTTCATTAGCTTATTTCTTGGGCTATCTTTGTAATTTTCTCTATTTAGGAACCTGATTCGGTTGGCAATGCCAAAGCTCATGGAAGCTGATGTTCAGTTTGTAAGTGATTTTGTATATGTGTTCTATAAACACATGATGTGTCAATCACTAATTAAATCCCTGGCCTATCCAAAAAAAAAAAAAAAACTAATTAAATCCCTGAACATGGTGGTATCAAAATGTAGGCTGTGTTTACTGGTAGGGTATAAAATATATCTTGAGACATTGCAGAATATACCTGCTAAATAAATTTTAAGCAACTTGATACTTGCCATAAAAAAATCATGTGATTGATCATTCTTCAGATGTAAGCTCCTTGTATGAATAATTTCATTTGAGAGTAATTGAGGCCCCTTAAATTGTAATGATGGATGTAAGTATAACTTCTGAGTTCTGAGGAGTGTGTTGTATATTTGTGACCCCCCTTAAATTGTCCACCAATTAAAGAAGTGTGAAATTCATGCAAAATCCGTTTCACCAACTCATGATTGCTAGGAATCACCAACCTGCCCTTCCAATACAGCAGTTGATCCTGAATTGAATAGTGAGGATCAGGTGCTTTGTTCTGTAAGCATAGCTCCCTTAAGGCCTACAACTGAGAGTCAGCTTGTATTGCCTCTTTCAACAACTGAATTAACTTGAGTTTTGGTTCAGACCATGCCATGAAAAATGATCTAGACAAGGAATCTGCAACTAAATTCTCTTTGCCCGGTTTGTATTCAATAGAGAAGTCATATCCTAGCAATTTATGTAGCCATTTCTGTTGTTCTGGTGTTCGGATTGCTTACTCAGTGAGTGACTTGAGGCTTCTTTGGTTAGTTTTGATCACAAATCGGTGCCCAAGTAAATAATGTCTAAATTTTGCAATTGCTTCTATGATAGTATAGGACTCCCTTATATAAGCTGACTGTCTTTGCATCCTAGGTGTGAGCTTCTTAGAGAAAAAAGCTATTGGGTGTTGTTCCTGACTCAATACAGCCCTAATGCCTATACCAGAGGCATCAGTTTCCAATCTAAAGGCTTTAGAAAAATCAGGCAATGCCAGTACTGGTGCCTTGGTAATTGCAGCTTTCAAATTGTCAAAAGCCATGGAAGTGTGGTCATTCCAATGAAAGTTTTCCTTCTTCAACGGATTGGATAAAGTAGTTGGGATTGACACATAACCTTTGATAAATTTCCTGTAGTATCCAGTCCGACCATGGAAGCCTCTTAATTGCTTCAGATTTATAGGACATGGCCAATTCAGGACTGCTTGAACCTTTTCTTGATCCATTGTTACTCCCTTGCCTGATACTGTGTGGCCCAAGTAATCGATCTCTTGTAACCCAAATGAACATTTGGATAATTTGGCATACAACTTATGTTGTTGTAACACTTTCAGCACTGTTTCCAAATGTTGTAAATGAGCTGACCAATTTGGACTGTATATAAGTATGTCATAAAAAAAGACTAGTACAAATTTCCTTAAATAGCACTGAAATACCTCATTCATGAGAGACTAAAATGTAGCAGGGGCATTAGTGAGCCCAAATGGCATGGCAAACCATTCATAATGCCCTTGATGTGTCCTGAAAGCTGTTTTATGCCTGTCCTCCTCATTTACTAGTATATGGTGACAACCAGATATCTCAAATCAAGCTTTCAGAAATATACTGCCCCATGTAGTTCATCAATTAGTTCATCAACAGTGGGAATAGGAAAGCTATCTTTGATTGTGATGGCATTCAAGGCCCTGTAATCTGTGCAAAATATCCAAGTGCCATCCTTCTTCTTGACAAGAATGATTGGAGGTGAAAAAGGGCTTCTGCTAGGTGAAAAAGGGCTTCTTGAAAAAGGCCATCCCACTATCTAGTAGAATCTGCACTCCCAATCCATTTATTGATCCTTGAAACTTCATTGTTCCAAGACCTGATGAGCCTTTTAAAGCATTATAAGACAAATGATGATCTTGCATACTGGGGTCATCAGCTGTCTCAACCTCGTCTGGTGGATCTGGTTGTAATGCAGGTTCATCCTCTTCTTCCCACTGTAGAACAAAATATTGCTTATTAGGACAACGATGGCTAGGGGAAAACTTCTCATCACAAGTAATGCATAGGCCCCTTTCTCTTCTCAACTGCATTTCTGCCGATGTCATTTTCTTAACATTGATAGGTTTGGTGGGTGGTTGTGGGTAATAGTGGGGGTAAGCATGTGGATTTTAGGGATTGAGGGCTGTTTTGGTTTGTGTTTAGGTTTGAGTTTGTGTTTGAGGTTTGTGTTTTGGAAGAAAAACTTGAAGAAAAAGGTTTGGGTTTAGGTGTATATTTCTCTTCATAGAGTTTGGCCAACGAAATTGTTCTAAGGGGTGATGTAGGTGATTGTGCAATGGCATCCCTTCTGATATCAGGTTTTAATCCTCCCACAAAGCAATCCAATAAAGCTTCTTGTGTAATTCCTTGTACTCGATTAGTTAAAGCCGTGAACTGGACGTAATATGACTGAACTGAACAAATTTTAGTGAGTTTAAACAACTGAGATCTAGGACATTCATACGGTGATGGGCCAAATTCTGTCTCTAAGGCTCGCATAAAAGCAATCCATGTTTTGAATGAATTTTCGTGAGTCATCATTTGGTACCAGGGCACAACCTCTTTATCCATGTGAATTGAAGCAATAATCAATTGTTGTTCACCCGGTGTTTTATGATAGTTAAAAAACAGTAACCGCCTCAAAAGGGAACAGAATGCTAAAAAGAAGGAAGATCCAGAGAGAGAATTCGATAATTCTTCCACCCCCACTCTGCTATAACTGCTTAATATAAATACTACTCCTTATGCCAATAGAAATCCTTCAATTTGGAATTTGGTATTTTGGGCCGGGCCCCTCTCCTTAATTCCCTTGCTTCTTCCATCACGTGCTTTTCACCCTCTTCCTTGGCCAATGTCCTTTCTGCCCTTCCTTTCATTGTTACAGAACCATACATAGTTCCTTTGCTTCAAAGCATATGAATCAAAATTCTTTTTTATTTTTTATTGTTTGTACCAAAACATTATTTTGCAGAGATTGATTGATTTTAATTTAATTAAGACTATATGGAGTTGTTGTTTTCCTTGATTTATATCATTGCATATTTTGATTTCTTTTCTTCCATTACAAAATGGAAGGTTGAGAAGGGATTATTTTAAAACATTGTCAGTTAGGTTGCAGTTAATCTCAATTATATTATTTTCATAGGAAAAGACATAGAGACATGGGAAAAATTTTGAGGCTTTGGTTCAACGATTAAGCCACTAATATCATGAAAGGAGTCTTTATGCTTTCTTCAAAAATTGACAAACTATTTTGTAAGTACAATGGTTTCCATACATGAAAGTGTGTAGAGAATGTTCACATCAATAATGTGGACTTATCATTGGTTGAAAGTGTGAGGATTCCATACATGAAAAAATTACCACCATATTACATCTCGGATGCATGTGGTTTGATGCGCATTTGACTTTCAATTTTCAAAGACTATTTTTCAGCCTAGATGTCTTAGATGTGCAATGCAAGCCACACAAAAGTTACATGCTTGTATTTTTTTTTTCAAATAGAAACTTCCATATAAAATATTATGCATGAATCTATATGGAGATTGTGTTTAACTATTTTTTGATTTTTCAAAATCTTTCATGCTAAATAAAAATGAGAGAATCGCTCAAGATCTATGAGTTATTGGAAAAAGCCAAATATACTTTGATAAAAATCCTAAGGGTATAAACATAGCTTCGCTGATGTTGAAGAATGAATTTTTGCACAATAAATTGAAATGGAAATAATGTACATGCATATAGAACCTCTACATGTGGGTACATCTCCATGTTCATTTATTGTGCAAAATTGGTTCATTTGGCTTAGTAAAGTCATGTTTATCATTCTTAGGATTTTTGTCATAGTACATCTGGCTTTTTCCAATGACTGATTGATCTTTAGCCATTCATTCATTCTATTCAACATAAAGGATTTTGCAAAATAAAAAAATAGATAAACACAATAATCTCCATATTGATTTATTCATAATAGTTTATAAGAAAGTTTCTTTTAGTAAACTAATATAATAAAAATATTATTTTTCAGTGGGAAAATTGTATTGCACATATGAGACTTCTGGATAGAAAATGAGTTTTTTTTTTAAAGCAAAAGTCAAATGCACATGGCCACATGTATCCAAGATGTATATGGTTGAATGGAATCCTAAAACTTTTAGAATATGATAAGTCCACATTATTGATGTGAACCCTCTCTATCATATCTTTTGGAAGGTTATTCTACTTACAAAATCGATTGTCAATTCTTGAAGAAAGTATAAAGACCACCTCTCTGATATTACCAACTTTATAATTGAGAACAAAGGCTCAAGATTCTTCAATGTACTCTAAGACTTTTTTGCTAAGTAAACAAAAATTAGATTAACTACAAAAGCTAACTAGTAATGTGTTAAAGAAAAAAAAAACCTCTTCTCAACCTTGCATTTTGTAATGGAAGAAAACAAATTAAAATATGCAATGATAAAGAAAAAGTTGCAGACAATAATATAAAAGAAGACAGGAGATCATCAATGTAATTGTGGTTAAGTTCTGGTGTTTTTGCTCTTATTTCTTAGCATACAAAGCCCATCCATTATATTCAAAATAAATTTTTTAATTGTTATTCAAGAACTTTCTAATTATTGAAAAGTATGTATGGACACATATTTTTGCAACAGATCTACTTGGCATTTTTTGAAGTAGTTTCATAATGTTAATACTTCACTCTTAATTTTCTTTAGTTTTCATGAACGTATGCATCGTGGAATGGAGGTCCCATGGAATTTTCACTTGGATTCTTTTTGGTGAAAATGACAACACCATTAAAGCCGCATAATTCCTTTTTCAATTATTTACATTCTGCATCTCTATTAACTTTAAATTAACTGCTAAAGTTTCACTAGTTAGTATAATGTCACATAAGGAAATCTAAACATTTGTTTGCAGTGTGTTTCCTCAATTTTTCTTTTCTGCGAATGATAAAGAGAAAATCATCTTTCTTTTATTTGTTTTTTGTCTGCAAGTTCCATTTTCTACTCACTATTTCTTTTGCCAGATCGGTTGCGAGTTGTATGTTTGGTGAAATGCCCTAATAAACTTTGGGTTTTCTAATTTTGAAAATCACAATGTGTTCCTTTTATTATGACACCCTTGCTATCTTAGTGTACCTACGGTTTTATTAACAGTGCTTTATTATTTTTCCTTACCACTCATTTTCTGAAATGTGTGGTCTATGTTGTTCATGTGGTGAGATTGTTCCACCATGTTTTTATATATGGTTATATGTGTCTTATAATTTTGAAAAAATTCACGAAATATGAATACATTTTTACCTTGGTTGGCTTTAGGAAGCATGTTTTCTTTTAATGTTTTGTTGTGTTATGCATTACGATGCCTGATTCTCCTTCTCTTTGACATGCATGATACTAATGGTGAGATTCAAAATGACTTGATTTGAATGGCTTAAGCAGTATTTTCTATTATATTATTTTAATTTTAGTTGTCCACTACATTAGAAGAGTAGTATAAATTATCTTTTCAATCAAATAGATTGTATCAGTTGATCAAAGTATAGTAAATATGGTGTGCACATGCATGTAAAAGCTTGGAGTTGCAATAGTGCTAAGGTTTCTGGTTTTAGTTACTCCATATTGTCGACAATTAACTTGGGGTTCTATCTTCATGATTTTTAAGTTTAATGTGCTAAGTTGTTTCAAGTTTGGTCTTTGGCAAGTGTGTACAAAGATATTCATGACCCGCTGATTAATAGGAAAGATTCAACACCTATTGGATATGAAGAGACTTTTGGTGTATTGCTAAATTGCTGATTTCTTAATATGATGCAAGGCTAACTCAGTGATGTCTACTCCAATATCAATGATATAGAGTCTTTGGAAATTGAAGGTTTTTGCTTTAAAAAATTCAAATATTGAAAGTTTTATTTCCTTAATATCTTGGTTCTATAAAGATTCCAATAAACAAGAAGAAAAGAGACACTTATCTTCAAATAATTGTATTGTCTCTTACATTGAAGAATTCAAATAAAAAGGTCGATTCTTTTTTGTTAGTTCCTATCACTTTATATATTTTTGGTTGTTCAGACCTCACTATGAAAACTGAAAGTTTCAATTCTTTAATATGTTAATTTTTAAATAGTTTAGGAGGCTTTACGGATAGGTTGGTTGGTTGAGTAGATGTTGAAGGTAGTTACGTCTGGCCTTGTAGGAGAGCTCATTTTTTTGAAGAAAATTTTGTTTTGATTAATGAATAACCAAGTTAAGTTAATTTCCATGCTTACTATATCCTTTTTCATGTGTTATTATTATGCAATAATGTTTTTGTTGAGAGCAGTGATCCCCATGTTACTTTGAAAGCAAAGACCTGTAACTTGTGCTTGAAATGACTCTTAGAATTACGCACTGTTGGCTGAAGGCCAACTAAGTATTAAAATTTCATACATTATATATTTGATTTGAAATAATTTTTCTAAAAATTAAATAATTATTAAATAAATGACATTTAAATTTATTATTTTTTGTGCATCTGGCATTTGACCTCCCTTTAAAAGAACAACAATAATTAAAACTGAGTTTGTCTTTTGCCAACACTATGTTATTTCTAGTGGCGTTCCATGCCTCATTTATTGATATTTGGTTTCTAAGTAGTGTGTGGGCACCACTGCTCCCAAAGACAACATTTTTCATAGTAATAAAGTAACACTCTTAAAAACTGACATAGCCTTTTACTAAAATTGTGTTATTATTGCTAGTGTCGTTTCATGCCTAAGTTACTAATCCCTCTTTTCTAAGAACCATGTGAGCAGCACTATTCTCAACAACAATGTTTTTTCATAATAATAATGTAGAAAATTTTAATACTTAGTTGGCCTTCAGCCAACAGTGCGTACTTCCAGGCATCATTTCATGTGCGAGTTACAGATTTTTGCTTTCTAATTAGTTACATATGGGGATCACCACTCTCAATCAAAACGTTATTGCATAAACTTGGTTATTTATAGATCGAAACAAAATTGGCTTCAAGAAAATGAGCTCTCCTACAAGGCCAGACGTTAGTACCTTCAACATCTACTCAACCAAGCAACCTATACCTACAACCTCCAAAAATATTGAAAAGTTAACATATTAAAGAATTGAAACTTTTCAGTTTTCATAGTGAGGTCTGAACAACCAAAAATATATAAAGTGATAGGAACTAACAAAAAAGAATCGACCTTTTTATTTGAATTCTTCAATGTAGGAGACACTACAATTATTTGAAGATAAGTGTCTCTTTTCTTCTTGTTTAATAGAATCTTCACTGAACCAAGATATTAATGAAATAAAATTTCAATATTTGAATTTTATATAACCAAAAACCCTCTATTTTTTAGGATTCTATATCATTGATATTGGAGTAGATATCATCGAGTTAGCCTTGCATCAGATTCAGAAATCAGTAGTTTAGCAATACACCAAAATTAAAGTCTCTTCATATCCTATAGGTGTTGAATCATTCCTATTAATCAACATGCATATCTTTTAACACATTTGCCAAAGACCAAACTTGAAACAGGTTGGCACATTAAACTTAAATATCATAAAGACAGGACCCCAAGTTAATTGTCGACAATATGGAGTAACTAAAACCAGAAACCTTAGCACTATTGCATCTCCAAGCTTTTACATGCATGTGCACACCATATTTACTAAACTTAGATCAACTGATGCAATCTATTTGATTGAAAAGAAAATTTATACTACTCTTATAATGTAGTGTACAACTAAAAAAATAATATAATAGAAAATAGTGCTTAAGCCATTCAAGTCAAGTCATTTTGAATCTCATCATTAGTATGATACATCTATATGTGTCAAAGAGAAGGAGAAACATGCATGGTAATGCATAACACAACAAAACATTGTAAGAAAACATGCTTTCTAAACCCAACCAAGGTAAAAAAGTTTTCATATTTCATGAAATAGCATGGCTTCCTATGGCGGAACAATGATATTAATTTGGTGAGTAAGTCTTGAGAATGTCTAGTTAATTGTTTTTCTGAATTTGAAAATATTACTCGAAATACACAAATGGTCTCATGAATGGAATGGCTTCCTATGCTAAGAAATAAGAGTAGAAACACCACTACTTTACCACAATTACCATGATGACCTCCTTTCTTCTATTATAGTATTGAAGGTAACTTTTTCTTTACCATTGCAGATTTTAATTTGTTTTATTCCATTACAAAATGCAAGGTTGAGAAGAGTTTGTTTTTTTAGCACATAACTAGTTAGCCTTTGTAGTTGATCTAAGTTGTGTTTACATAGCAAAAACAAAAGCTTAGACTATATTGTAGAATCTTGAGCCTTTGTTCTCAATGATTAAGTTGGTCTTATCATAGAGGTGGTCTTTATGCTTTCTTCAAATATTGAGAATCCATTTTGTAAGTACAATGTTCTTCCTAAAGATATGATCGAGGCTTCACACCAATAATGTGGACTTATCATTTACTAAAAGTTTTAGGATTCCATACAAGGAAAAATTACCACCATATACATCTTGTGTAACACCCAATTTTTGCGTAATATAAATTAAAAAAGATTCTATTTAAAAATAAATAGAGTTTTAGGAAAATAATGAGATTTTCGTAATTAAATAAATAAGAAAAAATAATTTTATTAATTAAAATAATGATTTTAAGGTAAATAAAATAATTATATGTTCTTATAAAATAAAATGAATATTTTATTTATTCATTTGATAGGGAGTAAAATATAGTTTATTTTTATAAAATAATAAAATAAAGAAAAATAGAGTAAATAATAGGTTGAGAGTATAATAGTTCTAAATAGAGATATACTAGGTCAGTTTTACATTTAACATATGTCTTTACGCACTATCATGCTCTCAAATTCCTTTTTCCTTCCCCCCTTTCAAAACCCTCTCTTTTTCCCAAACACTCAAACATGTCTTAGTAAAACTATGATTCCAAATTTGATAACCGTTTGATCATTGCGAAATTGGAACACCCAATTTGAAGCTTATTTATGCACATCCCCAAAATTGGGATTTGTGAAATAATATCTTTGGTAAGAGAAACTTCCCTCACATGTATAGGTTGATAGTACGCCTAGAGTGGCACTAAAATAGCCATTTCATTTGCATGTATAGGTTGATAGTACTTGACCAAGAAAGGCCTAACAAAATGAGTATCTTTTCTTTTTCGCCACTGATAGCGTTAGTCTTTGTTTCTTTAAAAATGTTTATTTCTTGGATCATAGGGGTGCCACGAGCGCGAATTTAAGGAAATAACCAAAAGTAAGGACATGCCCATGCATTTGCATTTTTTTATCTTGTAGGACCTACAGTAATGTTGCATGGCGCACACAATCCAGGGCATGAAGAGAGGTAAGTATCCCTATTTTTGAACTAAAAATAAAAAAAAAGGGAGTTAGCTCGCCTGGGCGAGCATGCCCTGCACGAGTTAGATAAAAAGAGGGGTTGGGGTGAGTTTTCTTCACCCAAACCCCCCTCACTCAAAGGACCCCATTTGTTCACGGAAACAGCAAGAGAGGTAGCCCCCCAAGCTTCCATTGCAGGGTTTTTGCTTCCCCGTTTGCATTTTGATTCGCTCCCTACAGGTAAGTGCACTTCCGCTTTATTCTTTGGCTCTCCATTGATGTATTTTAGTGCCTTAGTTGTTCAATTTTTGCCAATTTCATGAGACGACGTATGCTTGGATTCACGCTTGTTTGTTTGAATTGGAGGGTTGTAGGGGATGGCCTTAGGCCTAGGTTGTGTTCTGAAATAATGGGGCAAACCACATTGCCCCTATTCCCTTGTTATTGGCACCCAAAAGTGCACCCACCAAGTGCTCGGTGAAATGCCTCAATGAAATTTGGGCATGTTTTTGTGAACTTTGGATTGTGGGGCTGATTTGTGTGTATATGGACAACATGTAGAGGTTAGAATAAGTGCCCAAATTAAGGACTTAGACCTAGGGATCCAAGCCTTTGGTTTTGAGTGCAAGAAAGCATAAAAATGAAGGCATTGTGATAGGGATTTCCCTTTAGGCCAGCAGCTGATTTTTTGGGGCTGCACCATGATGTTTGCCTAGTTGTTTGAGAATGTTGTTCATCATGCACATATAGATGTAGAATAGGTGGCAAAATACCTCACGAGATATATGTATGTTGCATGTGGATAGCAAAAAGATACCTCACCAAAAACCTTGTTGAATTGAAATGTAATTTGAGTAGTAAGATACTTGAATACGCATGAAATGTAATTTCTTTTGTAGCAAAGATTCTTTGAATATGCATGTGTACAAATTTAGCAAAGACATGTGTGTATATGATCTTGGGTAGCAGGAATACTTCAAGTATGCATGTGTATAAGTTTAGCAAAGAAATGCATGTATGTAATTTGGGTAGCAAAATGCTTTGAATATGCATGAGTATAGTTTTTAGGTAACTGAGCATCTCGCGTGCATGTATGATCATAAAAGTAAGTATGTGAGTTTGCCCTAAATTGATGTTTGTGTTGGAAGCAGTTGTATGCCATTTTTAATTGGTCAACCTTTAAATTGACACTTCCTTGTAAATTGACTTTCCAAACGTTGTCTTCACAGGAAATGGCTCCGAAAAAGCTTTCCACGAAGAGGTCTAGGAGAGACGCCATGACGGAAGGGTCCAGTGCCGCCCCGAGTTTGATAGCCACCGTTTCCGGAGCGCCAAGCACCAGCAGTGCTTCGAGGCCATCAAAGGATGGTCGTTCCACAGAGAGAGGCGCGTCCAACTTTGGGAGGATGAGTATACAGATTTTCAGGAGGAGATAGTTTGCAGGCATTGGACGTCACTGGTGACTCCCATGGCTAAGTTTGACCCTGGGGTAGTCCTGGAGTTTTATGCTAATGCTTGACCCACAGAGGAGGGAGTGCGAGACATGCGTTCATGGGTGAGGGGTCAGTGGATTCCCTTTGACGCAGATGCCCTTAGCCTGTTCCTGGGTGACCCGCTAGTTTTGGAGGAAGGCCAGCAGTGCGAGTTCAGCCAGAGGAGGAACATGGCCGACGGGTTCGACGAGGAGGCCATTGCCCAGCTGTTATGCACCCCGGGGCAGGATTTTGCCCGGACCGCTGCAGGGAGGCGGGTGCGGATCATGCGCACCAGCATGACCAGCTTGATCCAGACGTGGATGACACTGTTGCTCAGCAATGTCCTGCTTAGCGATCATAACTCTGATCTCCCTCTGCCTAAGTGCCAGTTGGTGTATGCCATCCTGACACGGATGAGCGTCCACAGTGCCCAGGTGATTGCTGACGCCATCTATTTGTTTGCAGGTATGCCACCCACCAGGCACCCTCTAGAACCGGATAAGTCTAACAGGGCCCTGGGGTTTCCAGCTCTGATCACAGGCCTCTGCCAATCCTTCAGAGTTCAGGTCACCCCAGCAAAGTGATCCGACCACCGATCACTGAGCCTTCATTGAGAAGTACTGCACGCCTAGGCAGGCACAGGGTGACGCACCTCAGGGCGTGGGCGCACCGCCACCACCTCGACAGGCTGATCCGGCAGAGCCACTGGGAATGGAGCGGTATCTATAGCATTTGGTTCGCCAGCAGGCGGCCAACCACCGCAGACAGGTACAGATACACGAGTGTCTCTACCGTTTCAGCCACAGTCAGTAGGGGCAGAGTTCCACCCCTTTTGTATGCTCTACCCTGGAGCAGTTTGCGGCTGAGGTCGTATGGCCGGGAGACTGGCCCGATGCCCAGGTAGGGGAGGAGCCTACAGGATCCCCCGGTAGGATGGATGAACCTCGCATGGACGAGGATATGACTGACCTGTTCAATTTCTTGGGAGGGAGCGGAGCCACATGACCGTGGGATCCCCAGATTCGTATTCTTTTCAGTTTTATGTTTCATCATTTATCATTTGTATGTTATTTTATTTCTATGACTTGAGGGACTAACGTTTGTTTTTGTTGTTTTGATTGTCATTTGTTTTGTGCATACAATTTGTTTGGATTCTTGCGTTAGTGCTTATTTCATTATTGTTGATAATATTTGTTGAAATTTCAGAACCGTGTAGAGTTTTCATTTAGGAACGTCATCCTAAAATAAAACGAACAAACGTCGTGATAACGCCAAGAATAGAAAAGGAAAGAGGCGTTGAGAACAAAATGTCATATATGTATATAAAGGAAAGAAAAGAATTTTTTGTATATAAACAATGTGTGAAAAGAGTTTTTGTATATAAAAAATGTGTGAAAAGAAATTATTGTATATGAGCAATGAGTGTATACAAAGAAATTTTTTGTATAAACAACGAGTGTATATTGAAAAAGGAAAAAGAAATCTTTGAAAAGGAATAGAGGTTTTATATAGACCATGTCCATATAAAGAGAAAGAGTTTTTCAATGCGTGTGTATATAGAGAAAAAGATTTTTTTTTTCGTGTATAGGAACGTAGGTGTACAGAAAAAAAAGCTTTTCTCATAGATAGCAATGGATGTATAGTTTTTTTTGCAAACATGCATAGAAAAAATGAAACAAAAAGAAAAGAGAAAGAAAGACCTCGAAGGTCGGCGTGTTATGGTCATAGGAAGAATAAATCATTCGTAGAAAACAAACATATCTTTTGGAAACAAGAAACTGATGCTAAGAGTTTATTTTCCAAAATAACCGAGATAAGAATGGATGGATTCGTTGAACCAATGAAAGAACATAATTTGGAAACGCTGGGTCTACTTGCATAAATCCCAAGCCTTAGTATCATAATGCCATAAGTTGGATGCTTGAGTACCCACCTAGCTGTATGCATGACTAATTTTGCGCGTTGTTTCCAAATCATCATTGTTACGCGCGCCTCGTGGAAATAATATGGGAGTTCAACTCGAAACCGACACTCTGGCACATGAATTTGTTTTGCCCCAAATATAAAAAATCGGGCACATGCGGTGAAAAGACCATGTTGAGACACAACCTTAAGCTACCTTGAACCTTTGCCCATGAAGAGAATCCTCATCCTTCCCCCCGAAGAAGAGGATAGCACAGAATCTCCTCAAGGGAGAGAAAGAAATGAAAAGGAAGAAGTGAAAAGAAAGAAATGGAAAGGAAGAAATGAAAAGAAAGAAAAGAAAAGAAAAGGAAAAGAAGGATTCCCGATCGAAGATCGGAAGAAAGTGAAAAGGAAAAGATCGGAGGAAAACAAAATAATTCCCGATCAATAAAGGAAACCAGGAAAGAGAACAGAAGATCTTCGGACCAGATAAATTTTTGGCGAGGTAAATGACCGCCGGCAAAGGGAAAACCCATTTTTGAAGTGTTTTTCCTTTAGGATTTCCATTCAAGGTCGCTCCCGACTGGCGATGTCCCGCCCCACATAAACAAAGAGGAAAAAACGAAACACCCTGCTTCCTCTCCAAAAACACTACCCTCGAGAAAATCCTATTGATCCGTGATTGCGCGTGTAATCTCTTGGTTCGATAGGAAATTATGTGCAAAATAAAGTCATGGTGCAACTATGGTTTGGAATTAGGGTAAAACACTTACCTGTGTGAGTTTTCATACACCATGAGTGATTTTATTCCCAGTTTCAGTTTGACCCGACGTTTCCCTTGAATGTTCATTTAAAAGCTAAACGTTGACATCCTACCCTTCATTTTCGGTTAGAAGGAAAACTATTTTGGCATAAGCATATTGTTTCTCTAAAATATGGTGCTCTCGTGAATGATTTATTTTTTCCTTGCTAAAGCATGTTCGCCTTTTAGGTGAAAGAACCCGGTGGACCATTCGGTCCTAAAATCAAATCTTATTCGGAGCCCCATGAATTGATTGTCGTTCATGCATCCTCCACCATTGGGTCCGGAGCCCCACGGATTGATTGCCTAGCGCTGTTCGTGCATCCTCCACCATCAAATCTTATTCGGAGCCCCATGAATTGATTGCCTAGCGGTTTTCATGCGTCCTCCATCATCGAGTTTAGAGCCCCATGAATTGATTGCCTAGCGCTGTTCATGCGTCCTCCACCATTGAGTCTGGAGCCCCACGAATTGATTGTCTAGCACTGTTCATGCATCCTTCACCATCAAATCTTATTCGAAGCCCCATGAATTGATTGCCTAGCGCTGTTCATGCGTCCTCCACCATCGAGTCCGGAGCCCCACGAATTGATTGCCTAGCACTGTTCGTGCATCCTCCACCATCAAATCTTTTTCGAAGCCCCATGAATTGATTGCCGTTCATGCATCCTCCACCATCAAATCTTATTCGGAGCCCCATGAATTGATTACCTAGCGTTGTTCATGCGTCCTCCACCATCGAGTCCGGAGCCCCACGAATTGATTGTCTAGCGCTTTTCGTGCATCCTCCACCATCAAATCTTATTCGGAGCCCCATGAATTGATTGTCGTTCATGCATCCTCCACCATCAAATCTTATTCGGAGCCCCATGAATTGATTGCCTAGCACTGTTCATGCGTCCTCCACCATCTGAGTCCGGAGCTCCAGGAATTGATTGCTTAGCACTGTTCGTGCATTCTCCATCATCGAGTCCGGAGTCCCATGAATTGATTGCCTAGCGCTGTTCATGCGTCCTTCGAGAATCATCTTAGATTAATTACGGAAAAGGCTAAGATGGACGAAATCAGTGTCTTATCTTTACTTTCCTCCTATCTCCGGTAAAAGGTAAGTAAAGAGGGGCAAGTCATACCCTAATTTCGTCCAGGAACCATTGTTTGATGGCATGCAACCTTCGCTTGACCGCTTCGAGGAACTTGACACCCATCGTTAAGCAATCTGTGAAGTTCCGCGACATGTCGGGAGTCGAAAGGAATCATTATTGCGCAATCCGTAAAGTTTTGTAACTTCCAGAAGCTGAAGAGGGGATGGTTGCGTAATCCGTAAAATTTCGTGACATTACGAAAAGAAAACAAGTATCGTTACGTAATTCGTGAGGTTCTGTAACGTTACAAGAAAAGAATTAGCAAAAAAAAGGGCAAGGGGGTGTATTTAGTAAATGGGGGGGTACAAATAGCAATTTTCAAATCTGGGCCCTTCTAGAGGTTTCTAGGCATTTTCTTGCTTAAGGTGGAACCAACCTAGCTCGTCTGGGTGAGCTGAGCTCGCCTGGGCGAGCTGGGTGGCAACCACCTCCCCCGTTTTGTTAAAAAATGGCTTCCGGAGCTTCCAGGACTCCCGTAATGCTTCCGTAAAATTTCCATAATCCTGAATAAGCATATTTCACTTAATATGAGTGAGAGGGAAGACAAAAAAAGAAGAAAATCAAGTCCTATAGGCTTCCGTAACTTTTCTGTAAATTAACTAAGAAGGGGGGTGAACTTATCAAAATGGGGGGACGCAAATAGCAATTGTGAAATTTTGAATTGGGCCTTTCAGAGTGTTTTTCGAAGCTGGGTTGCTTTCGACCTGGGCGAGCTGAGCTCGCTTGGGCGAGCTGGGCAGCAACCTCCTCCCCCTTTTTCCTATAAAAAGGTAAAATGGGGTTGTTCTAAGGGTCTCTGATCCCCCTGGCTATGCATTTCAGCTGTTTTGGGTGAAAAAAATTGTTTCCGTGAAGAAAATCCAAGCCGAGGTGCTTCCGTAACGCTTCCGAGATGTTTCCGTAAGCAAATCCGTGAAGGTTTTCCTTCGTTCTTCACCGTTCTTCATCCGTTCTGCGTTCTTCAACGAGTAAGTTTCCAAATCCGAGACTTTTAATTCATTTCTTGTTTTTTTTTTGCTTTCATCTTTATTTCGTTCAATTTCGGTTTCTTTTCTTCCGTTTTTAACGAGCTTTAACCGATCATTTAAGTCGTTTTCTCGCCTAATAAATGATGAAATGAATTTCAATCGATCATTTGCGTTGTAATCTCGTTTAATCACTGTTAAAACAAAATCTAACCGATCGTTCACACTGTAACCTCGATTAAACCAAGAAAAGGGAAAAATAATAATAAAATAATCAAAATATCTTTAAATAAAATAATAAAAAAAATTGATCAGACATTTTTCTTTGGAAGTTTCCTTGAATGAATTGACTAATAACCAAAGTGAAACTAAGGCTAAAATCAACTCACAAATCAAGCTTTGTCCGCAAAAATTATTGAAAACCGTTTTAAGGTCCAACGCCTTAAACGGTCCTCTTTGCTTTTATCGGTTAACATGGACCGTTCAAAAGCATAAAATCAACACATCATTTTATTGCCTTTCGTGAGAACTACGTAGGTCTGATTTCCTCTTCGATGGAGGATACGTAGGAGCAAAAGCCCCGCTTTTGTCAACCTCAAAATAATAAAAAGAGACAAAAGTTTAGGATACATGATTTCACACAATTCTAAATCTAAGGCTGTTGTCCTTTGGGACAAACGTGAGAGGTGCTAATACCTTCCTCAAGCGTAAACATAACTCCCGAATCTGGAATATTCTTTATGACCGGTTTCCATTGGTTTTTCTAACGTTTTCCTTTCAATAAACGTTGGTGGCGACTCCGCGCATTTTCCTCCCATGGAAGACGCACCCGTGAGCCCTCGCGTCGCCCTCCCACAAAAGGGTAGGTTGCGACAACATGATTAAGATCACATTGTATGTAATTTCCATGCCGCTTATCCATATTTGATCTATGTTATTGAGTATGAGTAATAGTGGTGATCATTGTGGCTTAGTCAAGCTAAATTATCATGAAAACTGCTGTGGTTTCCTTTTGCTATATGAGATGGACCAGATTGTATAAAAGGAGTCTAAAAGTAAATAACATACAGTTGCACGCCTAAAGAATTTTGTGATATAAATGTCTAAGGTTAATATGAAGCTCAAGTGGGAGATTGTTAGGAATTTTATAATTCCTAATTAATTAATATGGGCTACATATTATATTATAACATTTATATTAGTTATTTACACTTAAATGGGTTCAATATAAAGTGATCTATTTAAGTGAGCTCATTAGACTGCCAACAGATAATTGATATGGGCTTAATGAGCGGAAACCAGTTTGGCCCATTAGGGGATAATGGAAACCCTAATAGGTTTAAAACATAAGGCATGGTTATGATCCCCGATATACCGAATCAACAAACAGTTTCTCCTCTCCCCATCTGAAGCGAAAACAAAGGTCCCATAAGGAAGAAGGAGATTTGGTTGAGGAAGGCCATTAAACCAATTGTTCGTGACCACTGTCAAATTTCGCTGCGTGTTAATCAAGCTCTATGGATCCAGGTATTCCTTAAAACCTTTTGATAATCTGACGTAATGTGTTTTGGTGCTCATTTGATATTTTTAAGGTTTATTGAAAATTCCTAACATCAACACCTATAGGATATGAAGAGACTTTTGGTGTATTGCCAAATTGTCGATTTCTGAATCTGATGCTGGGATAACTCGATGATGTCTACTCCAATATCAATGATATAGAGTCCTGGAAAATGGAGGGTTTTTGCTTATAAAAAATTCAAATATTGAAAGTTTTATTTCATTAATATCTTGGTTCAGTGAAGATTTTAATAAATAAGAAGAAAAGAAACACTTATCTTCAAATAATTATAGTGTCTCTTACATTGAAGAATTCAAATAAAAAGGTTGATTCTTTTTTGTTAGTTCCTATAACTTCATATATTTTTGGTTTTTCAGACCTCATTATGAAAAATGAAAAAGTTTCAAGTCATAAACATGTTAATTTTTAAATATTTTTGAAGGTTGTTGGGATAGGTTGGTTGGTTGAGTAGATGTTAAAGGTACTTACGTATGGCCTTGTGGGAGAGCTCATTTTCTTGAAGCCAATTTTGTTTTGATTTATGAATAACTAGGTTTAGTTTATTTACATGCTTACTATTGTTTTCATGTATTATTATTACGAAATAACATTTTATTTGAGAGCGGTGGTCCCCATATGTTACTTAGAAGCAAAGATCCTTAACTCACGAAAGTGACACCTAGAATTATGCACTGTTGGCTAAAGGCCAACTAAGTATTAAAATGTGGTACATTATTATTTTGAAAAAACATTGTTGTTGAGAATAGTGAGTCACGGTTCTTAGAAAAGAGGTATTAATAACTCGGGCATGAAACAAATCTTGCAATAATAACAGAATTTAAGTAGAAAGTTATGTCAGTTTTTAATAGTGTTACTCTTTATTATTATGAAAAATGTTGTCATTAAGAGCAGTGGTCCCTACAGAGTACTTATAAACCAAGTATCAATAACTCGCGCATGGAATGACACTAAAAATAACCGTGTTGGCAATAGACAAACTCAGTTTTAATTATTGTTGTTCTTTTAAAGGAAAGTTAAAATGGCAGATACAAAAAAATAATAAATTTAAATGTCTTTCATTTAATAATTATTTAATTTTTAGAAAAATTCTTTCAAATAAAATATTTAATGATGAAAAAAATAAATACCTCTGATATTTTAAAATATTAAAATTAAAAAAATTTATTTACCAAAATTTCTATTAATGTATCCTTAAGAGCATTATCAATGAATATCTTGTTGAAGCGTTCCAAATGTTAAAAAAGAACAAAAATACTAATTATTTAGTTATTTCTATTCTGTTAGGGGGAGTTTGATAAACAAAAAGTTTTTAGTTTCTCAGGAATATTAAAATGGTAAACTATGATTTTCATGTTTGGTATGCAATTAATAAAAAGATATTATCACGAAACTATGATTCCCTGTAATCAATTTTAGCTCACTTTTTTCACAAAAATATTCCCAAAGAGGAATCAGGCAATCAACTTTTTTGAGTGGAGAGAAAGTTTTAGTTACATATTTTGCAAGAATCTTTAATGCCCAGGAAACTTATTAAGACTAATTGAATGTATTTTATACCTTCCTAGGAATCATTACTCCTAGGAATCGATTTTCCCAGGAATTATATTTCCCATAAATGAAAAAACTTATATCCTACCAAACTTCCCCTTAAGGAAAACTCAAATGATAGATACGGAAAACAATAAATTTAAATGTCTTTCATTTAATAATTATTTAATTTTTAGAAAAATTGTTTCAAATGAAATATTTAATGATGAAAATTATAAATACTTTTTTTTATCTTAATATATTAAATTTAATTATTTTTATTTTCTAAAGTTCCTATTAAAGTATCAAGAAAAAACATTACAATTGAACTTGTTTGAAGAAGACACATTTCAAATCTTAAAAATAATAGCAAAATACTAAATACATTCATGTTAATGAATTTTTTCAAATTAATTAAAATTATCGGCATTTCAAAATAATGTGAATGTCACCTCTTATTTGTTAAACCATATACATAACTTTATAGTTTTTAATTAATTTTCACCAATAAAAATATGCTTAGTATAACTATGTAAGAAAATGTGTTCATACTCCATATCAAGTTAATATCAAATGTTATTTAGAAGGGAAGGATAAGTAACTAGTGCAATAAACCACATGAGAAATTACTCAATGGTCACAAAAGGTCATCTCAACTTTTAAAAGCGTTACTCTTATTATTATGAAAAAACATTGTCATTGAGAATGGTAGTCCCACACTGTACTTAAAAAGTAGAGATTAGTAACTCATGCATGAAACGACACCTGAAATGACAAAGTGCAAGCAAAAAGCCCATTTAAATATTATTATTCTTATTATTATGAAAAAACTTTGATATTGGGAGAGGTGGTCCCCTCATGGTACTTAGAAAAGAAGGATCAATAACATCCCCACGAAAAGACACTATAAATTTTGCTAAGTTGGAAGAAGACATACTCACTTCCGAAGAGCCTTACACTTATTTAATGTCTTCGTTCAATTTACTCTCTTCATTACTTTTCTCATCTCTTTCTCCTTTGATTCATGCAAGGCAAAGAAAAACAACTAACTGTGCCTCCAAACTTAAGTTTGTTTCTCTTTTCTCACTCCTTTTTTGTTCCACTTTCTTCATTTCCTTTAATTTAGATGTTTTATTTTGTTTTGTGTTTTTTTCTCTCATTCCATTTCATTTGAATCATATTGAAGGATAATTCAAAACTTAAACTCTAAGATTATATATATTATTTTGTATCTAAACACATTTTGAAGGATAAAACTAAAAAATTCTCTACTCCTTTACATTTATGTGTACAAATACCACACATGATATTTAAGTTTGCTTATTTATTTTATGAACCATACTTAGTTCCTTTGCTTCAATGCATATGGATTAAACTTCTTTATTTTTATTGTTTCCACCCAAACAGGATTTTGCAGAGATTGATTAATTTTAATTTAAGTAAGACTATATGGAGTTTTTGTTTTTTTTTTTGTTTTATATCATTGCATATTTCAATTTATTTTCTTCCATTACAAAATGGAAGGTTGACAAGGGATTTTTTTTAACATATTGTTAGTTAGCTTGCACTTAATTTCAATTGTATTTTCATAGGAAATACAATTGAGATTAACTTTCATATAAAATGTTATGTATGAATTTATATGGAGATTGTACTTAACTATTTTTTGATTTTTCAAAATCTTTCATGCTAAATAAAAATGATAGAATGGCTCAAGATCTGAGTTATTGGAAAAAGCCAAATATACCATGATAAAAATCCTAGGGATGTAAACATGGCTTCACTGATGTTGAAGAATGAATTTTCGCACAATAAATTAAAATGGAAATAATGTACTTGCATATAGAACTTCTACATGCGACTACATCTCCTTATTCATTTAGTGTACAAAATTGGGTCTTTAGGCTCAGTCAAGTCTTGTTTAACATCCTAAGGATTTTTATCGTAGTACATTTGGCTTTTTTCCAATGATTGATTGATCTTTAGCCATTCATTCATTCTATTCAACATAAAAGATTTCGAAAAATAAAAGAATAGATAAACACAATAATCTCTATATCGATTTATACATAATATTTTATAAGAAAGTTTCTTTTTGAAAACAAAATATAACAAAAATATGATTCTTCTTTGGCAAAATTGTATTACACATATGGTACATCTGCACTGAAAATTAGTTTTTTCAAGCAAAAAGTGAAATGCACATGGCCACATGTATCCAAGATGTATATGGTGGAAATTTTTTCTTGTATGGAAACCTAATACTTTTAGCAAATGATAAGTCGACAATATTCATGTGAAGCCTCTCTCATATCTTTAGGAAAACCATTGTACTTACAAAATGGATTCTCAATATTTGAAGAAAGCATAAAGACCACCTCTCTGATATTACCAACTTGGTCATTGAGAACAAAGGCTCAAGAGTCTTCCAATATACTCTCTAAACTTTTTTCTGCTATGTAAACGCAACTTAGATCAACTACAAAAGCTAACTAGTAATGTGTTTAAAAAAAGAAACTCTTCTTAACCTTTCACTCTGTAATGGAAGAAAACAAATTAAAATATGCAATGATAAAGAAGTTGCATGCAATAATATAATAGAATCCAGGAGATCATCATTGTCATTGTGGTAAAGTAGTGATGTTTCTACTCTTATTTCTTAGCATAGGAAGCCCATCCATTCATGAGACCATTTGTGTATTTTAAGTAATATTTTCAAATTCAGAAAAACAATTAACTAAACTTTCTCCAGACTTACTCACCAAATTAGTATCATTGTGTATTGTTAAATTTATTATACTACATAAATTTTTCATTATATCCAATTTAACTTTTTAATTGTTATTCAAGTACTTTCTAATTATTGAAAAGTATGTAAGGACAAATATTTTTGCAATAGATCTACTTGGAATTTTTTGAAATAGTTTCATTATGTTAGTAATTCACTCTTAATTTTCTTTAGTTTTCATGAAGGCATGAAATGGGGAATGGAGGTCCCATGGAATTTTCACTTGGATTCTTTTCGATGAAAATGTCCACACCATCAAAGTCCAATAATTCCTTTTTTAATTATTTAAATTCTGGATCTCTATTGAGCTTTAAATTAAGGGCTAAATTTTCACTAGTTAGTATAATGTCACATAAGGAAATCTAAACTTTTGTTTCCAGTGTGTTTCTTCAATTTTTTTTCCTGCAAATGACAAAGAGAAAATCATCTTTCTTTTATTTGTTTTTTGTCTACAACTTCCACTTTCTACTCACTATTTGTTTTGCCAGATCAGTTGCTAGTTGTATGTTTGGTGAAATGCCCTAATAAACTTTTTTCTAATTTTCAAAATCACAATGTGTTCCTTTTGTCATGACACCCTTGTTATCTTAGTGCACCTACAGTTTTATGAATAGTGCTTTATTATTTTTCCTTACCACTCATTTTCTGAAATAATGTGTGGTCTGTGTTGTGCATGTGGTAAGGAAAAATAATAAAGCACTATGCATGTGGTCAGATTGTTCCACCGTGCTTTTATATATGGTTAAGTATGTCTTATAATTTTGAAACAGTTCATGAAATATGAATACATTTTTACCTTGGTTGGCTTTAAAAAGCAGGTTTTCTTTTAATATTTTGTTGTGTTATGCACTACAATGCTTGTTTCTCCTTCTCTTTGACATATAGATGCATGATAGTAATGATGAGATTGAAAATGACTTGATTTGAATGGCTTAAGCACTATTTTCTGTTATATTATTTTATTTAGTTGTAGACTACATTAGAAGCATAGTATAAATTATCTTTTCAATCAAATAGATTGCATCAGTTGATTGAAGTATAGTAAATATGGTGTGCACATGAATGTAAAAGCTTGGATTTGCAATAGTGCTAAGGTTTCTGGTTTTAGCAACTCCTTCACACCGTTGACAGTAACTTGGGGTTTTGTCTTTATGATCTTTAAGTTTAATGTGCTAAGCTGTTTCAAGTTTTGTCTTTGGCAATTGTGTAAAAAGATATTCATGACCCATTGATTAATAGGAACGATTCAACACCTATAGGATATGAAGAGACTTTTGGTGTATTGCTAAATTGTTGTTTTCTGAATCTGATGCAAGGCTAACTCGATGATGTCTATTGCAATATCAATGATATAGAGTCTTGGGACATAGAGGGTTTTTGCTTAAAAAAATTCAAATATTGAAAATTTTATTTTGTTAATATCATGGTTCTGTGAAGATTCTAATAAACAAGAAGAAAAGAGACACTTATATTCAAATAATTGTATTGTGTCTTACATTGAAGAATTCAAATAAAAAGGTTGATTCTTTTTTGTTAGTTCCTATCACTTTATATATTTTTGGTTTTTCAAACCTCCCTATGAAAAATGAAAGTTTCAAGTCTTTACTATCTTAGTTTTTAAATATTTTTGGAGGCTTTAGGGATAGGTTGGTTGGTTGAGTAGATGTTGAAGGTAGTGACGTCTGACCATATGGGAGAACTCATTTTCTTGAAGCCAGTTTTGTTTTGATTTATTAATAAGTAAGTTTAGTTAATTTTCATGCTCATTAATTCCTCTTTCATGTGTTATTATTATGCAATAACATTTTCATTGAGAGCGATGATCCCCATATGTTACTTAGAAAGCAAAGATTTGTAACTCGTGCTCAAAATGACGCCTTAAATTACGCACGATTGTCTGAAGGCCAACTAAGTATTAAACTTTCATACATTATTATTATAAAAAAAACACTGTTCTTGAGAAAAGTGCTGCCAATATGGTTCTTAGAAAAGAGGGATTAGTAACTTAGGCATGAAACGACACTAACAATAATAACACAGTTTTAGTATAAGGTTATGTCAGTTTTTAATAGTGTTACTTTATTACTAAGAAAATGTTGTCTTTGAGAGTGGTAGTGCCCACACATTACATAGAAACCAAGTATCTATAAATCGTGCATGGAACCACACTAGAAATAACAGAGCGTTGGCATCAGTTTTAGCTATTGTTGTTCTTTTTAACGGAGGTCAAATGGCAGATACACAAAAAATAATAAATTTAAATGTCTTTCATTTAATAATTATTTAGTTTTTATAAAAAATCTTTCAAATCAAATATTTAATGATGAAAAAAGTGAATACCTCTTATATTTTAGAATATTAAATTTTAAAAAATTATTTACCAAAATTTCTATTAATGTAACCTTAAAAACATTATGAATGAACATTTTGTAGAAGACACGTGTGTAATATTAAAAAGGTAAAAATACTAATTATTCAGTTATTTATATTCTTTTAGGGGAAGTTTGATATTAAAATGGTAAACTATGATTTTTGTGTTTGGTATGGCAAATAAATAAAAATATTATTAGGATTTTGGATAATCAATTTTTGCTCACTTTTCCACAAAAAATTTCCAAATAGGGGGCAGACACTCAACTTTCCAAGGTGGAGAGAAAGTTTAGTTACATATTTTGCATGAATCTTTAATTCTCAGGAAAACTTATTAGGACTAATTGAACATTT
>NW_021144648.1:0-21684 GCF_004193775.1 Glycine soja | reverse complement strand
GAACAGTACGCCGACCCTTCCCGAAGTCTGATAAAGAAGGTAACTTATCATTTCGACCCGATTGGAAAGAACTCTCGGTTAAAAAGAAAGAGAGTACAACCACTCTTAGAAACTCTCAGTAACTCCAAGAGAATACCTTTCTTTAATGAAAAAGGTAAGTATGTAAGTAAGATCCACTTGATATCGATGATTGTCATCTCTAAATTAATTGGAACAAAACTATTAGAAAGTTTTAAAAGGAAAACAGCTATTTTAGAAAAAGAGAATTCGGCTCTTTCTCAGAAATTACAGAAGCTGGAACAGGAAAGAGGTATAATAGCCCAGCGGAGAGTAGAAGAAGGAAATAATACCGAAGATAATAATACATTAGAGCAAAATAATCCTAAAAGGGCTGAAGATAATATCAATGGAGATCTATTGGATCCAGATACGATGCCGCGGGATAAAAGCCCCCTGATAATGGTTGTGGATAAAAGATATATATACAACATTAGATAAAGGCCCAGGAGTGAGGAGGAAATAGAAAAAGGTCGCCGACTGCTACTAAGAACCTAACAGAACTTTGTTGCGTGAGTAGGATGAATACCTATAGTATGATTTGTTGCTGTCACTAGACTACTCGAAAGAATTCATACCCCCAGCAATCAAACTACTGCGCGAACAAGCAACGGATTGAGCCGTTCCAATCCTCTCCCTATGGCGGGAAGTGCAGAATTCATTGATTACTGCTTTCTTTTGAATCGGAACTATTCGAACATCTCGTACTCAATCATATAACCAGACTTTTAGTAAAGTACAGAAGGAAAAAGAAGGAATTTCTGAA
Source organism: Glycine soja (assembly GCF_004193775.1). Classification (NCBI taxonomy): domain Eukaryota; kingdom Viridiplantae; phylum Streptophyta; class Magnoliopsida; order Fabales; family Fabaceae; genus Glycine; species Glycine soja. The sequence continues at coordinate 20,861 of NW_021144648.1, read as the reverse complement.
CTTCATTAAGGTAGCTTGCTTACTTAGTGCTTGCGAAAAGGTAAAACACTTCCTGCTTCAAGGCTGGCTAATGATAATAGATAGATATCTTCTTCTAGGGGAGCTAGTCTTAGTGGCGGTGCACCCAGTGGGAGTTGCAATTCAAGTTGCAATCTCTTCTTCCAGCCAGCGAGTTAGAAGTTCTTCCCTTTGCTGGTGCTTGAGTTGGATTGGATGAGGATTGAGGATTAGCAAGGATTCTCCAGCAATTTTTAGGTTTTACCTGGCAAGTCTAACTAGATCTTTATCTCTTGCTTGCTTTCATTCTTTAGCGTTTGAATGCATCAATTCAATAAGGTCTTTTGTTAGGGAATTTCCCAACATCTTTGTGAAGGTCTCAATTGATTTTCTTGCAGTCATAAGCTTTGTAAGAGCTGGTTTATGATAATTGACTCTAGTAACTTGAAGCAGAATCTCGTTCACTCCCCCGGCTGAGTCAAATGATTTGTGACAACAGAGGGAAGAGCCTATCAATAAGGGTCGTATGCTGACTATTTTGACATACGAAATCACCAAGTACATATGTGCTTTAATACCAGATGGGGAAAGGGTCACTGATTACGACCTTACTGCTATTATTAATAAATAATATCTTTTCAATGTTACACCTACAGGTAAGGTACCCTCCCCCTCGTGAAATAGAATAGATTTCGCCTCTCAAACCTATCTTCCCCAATAAAGCATAACAACTCTTTTCAGAGAAAAAGACATCATAAATATCAGCAGTTGCTACGAAGATCTCATGGGAAAATCGTCTAAATCTTATTTCTGGAAAACATTTGACAAACTCCCGATCAAATAAGTCCATTAATACAAAGTTGAATAGCAATCTGGAAACCTCTCCAAGAGGAGGAGGAATATCATCAGACCCTACTAAAACTTTATCCCCATCCTTTGTATAGATAGGTAGCTCAAGTAAAGAACTTACTAGTCTAAATACATAATCATTATCGCCAACAAAAGGCTTAACGGCTTTTAAAACCAGTGCTTTAGTAATCACTGATGTTGATGCGGACATATCAACCTTATACATCATATCAACATTATTCATATCTTCAAGACTCTGGAGAAAAGCAGGAAATCTATCCATTAGTCGAATTCCATTTTGGGGCAAGGAACCATAAATAAGACGATGCAAAGTAGCAGACAGGCCCATTAATACTATTTGATCCATAATATTGGACGCCTTTATTATAAATATACGTTCTGGATTTCTTTTATTTACATGTATATGAATATCCGGATAATCAGGTAATATATCTTTTAAAAGCTTATTCATATCTTCATCTAAACAAGTAAGGTACTCTAGCGGGCCAACCTTGTAAGAACTGTTTTCAATTTTTTGTAGAATGATAGACAATTGGAAAGGTGTAATACTAGGTATTAGATTCTCTGCTTTAAGGTAATCATGTACATAACGTATATCCTTAGATAGCTGTAATTGTAAATTATTGTCTGTAGAATACTTTCTCCTAAATAAATAGATAAGAGGATGATAGGAAATAGGCACATTTAAAAGCATAGCATTCCTCGAGTTGTTCCGATACAAAGAATAAGAAATATATAACAATTGGTTGTTCATCATAATATTTATCTTCATACTATAACTTCTCCGCAGCATGGGTTAATCCCAAATGTAAATAAGATGGCAACTGCTAGTCCTAAGCTAACACCGATAATAATAGATTTATTAGAATCCGGTATTTCAATATCCATATCCATGAAGGGCCTATCTTGAGCAAATGCCTGTGACAGCGGTGCTGCTGGATTATTTACGCCCTCAATTAAAGTCATTTTATTAAAGCCCGGTATAACATGAGCATCAGGATTAGTAAAGATAGTATCATAATTCTCAATAGGACTAAATAGGGTATTTAATCCTTCAATTGGCATATTGATACCATCGCCAGGTACGAAGCCATACCATACAGTACAACCAATACCCATTTGGACCAGGATTAAGAATCGACCATAATACCCCTCATTAAATGTAATTACTTCAACCAAGACACGAGATGCCAGCGACTCCATACTATTAGAAACAGAGTCAGAAATACCCTTTAACTTAAGTAATGGATTGCTGTTAAGACTACCTTTTGTTAACGATAAGCCTAGGCTTTCTTTTAACTTTCTTAAACCCACTAAGGTATCAGGAGCTCGGAGATCTTTTATTAAGAATTCCCCTTGTCCTGGCATAAAGCGAAAGCCAATCGACATCATATAATTGTTTGCCTTTTCGGTTAAATTAATAATAGGGTTCTTTATATCAAAAAATGGTGCTTTAGTCATTTCAATAACATTACGAGTAAACGCCGATGGATTAGTACGAATCTTAAATCTTTCTAAAAGAGATGCAGTAGGAGTCAGAGTAGAAAGAAAACTATGATTACTTGAACTAGCACTGCTATCTTTCAAAGACAGATTACGAAATTTATCAGTTATAGTAAATACATCGTAGTTCTGTTCTATTTTAGATAGAACTTCGGGAACAGCTGATAGACCAATACGCTTCATAATGTTTTGTTTGTTGTTTGTTTCGGGTAATAATACAGGTCTTTTGCCGCCATCTTTGGCGTGTGTCGCACCTTGACTAGTTATTCCCCTCAGTTGGCGCATGTCTGTTCCGTTTGTAACCCGTACCATTACTGCACTTCTTGTCACACTTCTGTCTTTCATAAATAAGACACTCATGACATCGGTACGAGCCAGACAGCATTGAGTGCTAAAAGACTCCCAACTGAAAGGTCTAGTATCCCTGGAGTAGGGTCGCGTCCCACATATTATTCCCTAAAGGTAGGTTGGTAGTTGGTATGTCTTTTTACCCGTCTGGAAGGAATCAAAGACTTATTTATGGATGAGGTCTTCGGGAGTTTAGTTCCTGGGATGACCCATAGCTCTTAGTCCCTTGTTTCGGTGGTTGGTCTCTACCCTTTTCTGTCTCTTGGCGTCTTCCTCTTCTTTATATTCTAAGTGGGCCAATCCGTCCAGTACCTATGTCCATGAGAAACCAGAAATGTAAGTACTCTAAAAACTTGTTCAATTAGCTTGGCTAATTGCTTTCCTTTAGCCTGAAGGGTATTAGATCGAGCTTTTTTACGGGTCTAGCCTAGCACCATAGCCCTTCTCTTGCTGCTTGGCCCGCCTTGAATCATTCCCCTATCATTCGAAATGGTATATGTTGGAGAAGGTAAGGTGAAATCTCCTATGCCTATGATATTACATCTGTTAGTCCACATTTCTTTATGAGGGAAACTGGCCCATAGCCCTCTCGTACAAGGCCTAAAACGGATGAATCAAAGCCTATCATCTCAGCCTTTCCAGCTGCCTAATCCGATAAGCCTGAACATGGTCCAAGGAGTTCTAACAATCGGGGGCCCTTGCTTTAGTGAGTTTCCCTCAAGGTATTTTTTAACTAGTCCATGCCATAGAATTTAGTTCTAAGGCTTTCTCCAGCCAGTACTTTTCCTCTCATGGAAGGTTTTTCATCTATTCCTTTCCTTCTCCTTTATAGTCTATACCAGCGATACTTATTTTAATTTTTAATCATTGCAAATCATGTTTATTTTGCTTTTGGCCTTTATAGGGTTTTAGATAGCACTTTTTCAATATCAAAAGTGTTATCTAAAGTGTTTTAAGGACTAAAAATAAAATAAACGTAATTTTCAAGAACTCAAAACAAATAAGCAATTTTGCAAGGACAAAATAAAAAAAATGTAAAATTGCAATGACTAAAAATATATTTAAACTTTTTATTTAAATAATTTTCCACAATAGGAGACATCATTAGCTCTTCCACTTAAGCCTCATTCATTCATTGTGATAAATTGTTATCATAACTAGATAAGACATAGGAGTTTAAACAAAATTGTTTAGAAGTTAGTTTTAAATGTTTAAATTTTAATATATATTTTAATAAAATAATTATCAAAAGTAATTCGCTTATAAAACAAATATCTACTTGTCTTTTGTATGAAAGCGTATTACAAAAGAATAAAAATTTAATCCATGCTTTTGTATTATATTTTCAAAAGAAAAAGAATTGTCTTTTTCATAACTATATTTATAAAAACAAATAACATTTTATAAATAATAAAATGTACTTTAGTATAATATCATTTGCATTTTGAAAATTTTAAACAATAATATAATAACATTTTATAAATATACTATATAAATAAATAGATAACAAACTCATGGAAACAACCTAATTATAATTGCATAGTGGTCATTAAATAAATTATTATTCTAACACCAGGCTTTAAGTTCTAGTACAACTAGTGCAAAAGATAACATGTATGGACAAGTCTACAAAGTGTTAAACATCCCTTATCATTTGGTGAAGAACTAACTATCCACGTTATTAGACAAGAGAGTTCCCATTCAAATTGTCATTCCAAGTTTGACCAATGGCCTATAATCGAACATTTAAAATAGCATCTCATTCTAAGCCACTATTAATATCAAGTGATATATAGACCTACAAATGACACCATTTCTTGGCTTAGAATCCAACATGGTAACTTCAATCTCATTTACTAAAGGTCTATCTTTTAATATCTAGATGACCTCGCTATTATACTTTGTCATGGATACTCATGTATTATTCAACTTTCTTTTAAACAACCCAGATGTCCAAGTTCCTTTTCCATGAAAATAAGTACATTTGGGTTATTCAAAAGATAGTTGAACAATACAAAAGTATCCATGACAAAGTAAAATATGAAGTACACTAAATATCATAATAAGTAACATTTGTGGTAACTTAAAAAATACATATTTCTTACATATTAAATAGATAGTAAACTCATGGAAAAACTTAACTATGTAATTCCCTAGTGGGCATTGAATCACTAACTCTTCAGCAATGCTATAAAAGGTCATTCAATTACAACTAATTCGAAACAGAGCGTCTCTCGACAAGTCCAATAATCTTAAACATCTCTTATCATTTGGCAAAGAACTAATTGATCCTTATAATTAGGAAAGAAAGAATTTTCCATGCAAACAACCCATCCAACATTCATGAATTGCCTAGAATCAAATATCATGACTATTGCCTCGTTATACTCCTTTCGCAATATCAAGTGATGGATCTACAAAAGACATTCTCTATTTCACACTATTAGTACTAACATGACTCTTTATGGCATTGTAGAAGAACTATTGTGATTAAATACCACTATGCAGTTATATAATTATGTCATTTCATGAGTTTTGTATTTATTTAATATGTGAGAAATATGCATGTATTTTTTCATGTCACTAGTAATGTATTATGGTATCTATATAAACATCTCATTTTTCTTGTTTTACGTTGTCATGGATACTTTTATATTATGTCATGCTAGAAATAGTGATAGAGTTACATGAATATCCCAAATGTGTTTCAATGGAAATGGAACATATTTGGGTTATTCAAGTAACTCTATCACTATTTCTAGCATGACATAATATAAAAGTATCCATGACAACGTAAAACAAGAAAAATGAGATGTTTATCTAGATACCATAATACATTACTAGTGACATGAAAAAATACATGCATCTTTCTCACATATTAAATAAATACAAAGCTCATGAAATAACATAATTATATAACTGCATTTGGGTTATTAAAATTAAGAAAGTTGAATAATATATACAAAGGTATCCATGACAAAATAATTAAAATAAGAATAATAGGAGACAATAAAGATATCATTATATAAGCCTTTGGTCAATGAGACATGTTACCATGTACGACTCTAGGCCTAGAAATAATCTCATGTGTGTGTCCTAAAGTGAATCAGTCGATCACTAGAAAGGGAATTGAAACAATGCATGCTAAATTATTAGATTAACTTTATGGCTTATGCACGTTGGGTGTAAAAACTAAGAAGTTGTTATATATGCAATAGAAGAATCGTAGTTGATTCAAGAGAGGAAAATAGTTTGTCCAATAATATCACTCATGAGATGGCTAAACAATCAAACTTCATACCTAAGCCACAACAAAAGCCTTGATGGTGTAAATTTAAAAGTTATGGAGGAAAGTTCAAAATTTGAAAAGTTAAAGATAAACTCACTTGATCAAATAGTCAAAGGTAAGAGATTTGGTCAACTCATTAGTGATATTGTGGTAAATATGTTGAACTTTTTACTAGATAGAAAATTAGAGTTTTGATTGCACAAGTAGCTTGCTAATGAGTTTCTACGGACATTAATTAGTGAAATTGAATGTTTTAAGGTAATTAGTGATTTAAAAATTTAATTAAGATGATTAAAGATAACTAAGTCCAATTTAAATAGTTAATTCTTTTTATAGCTTAATTCATTTCATTGATTGTGAAAATGACTTATAAGTCAAAAATAAATTATAGGACTAAGGAATTTAATAGATTTTTTTTATTAAAATTCAATTAAAATAAATTGAACCTTTAAAAATTAATTAGAGATGTCCCTAATTTAAAAACTAGTTTAAGTGTTATTGGTGACCCAAAGGGACTAAATTACACAAATACCCTAATCCTAGAAACCATAATCCTAATTAGGCCTCGTATTAGTCCAATTAAAATGAAAACATAGACCCTAGGTCCAAGAGAGACATTGATCCTAGCTAGCTAGGGAGGGGTACTTTAACTCATAATTTGTTTTTTCTCTCTCCCACTTTATGTTTTTGTGACTCATTCTCTCTTATCTGCCTCTCCAACTTATCCCAAATGCTTCAACTTCTCACTACCATTTTAAACTTGGCAGATCCTATGGTGCCTAAGCTGCACAGGTCTTGCATTGTGTTTAAGTGAATATGGATCATCAAACGTCTTATGCGAAAAATGTGTGGCTACAATTTCAATAACTGCAATTTCAATAACAAAGCCAGATGCAAGGGTCCTGAATGCTAGCCCAAGTTTTGTTAAAACAATCATGTGAACCCACTTTCTATTCTCAAGTTACAATCAATTAACTTTGCAAATTTAAGTCAATTAATATATAAATTCAAAAGTTTTTAAATGTGTTTTGAAATTGATCTAAAGTGATTGTTTTTATCTTGGTTCTTTACAAAACCGATGTAAAAAATCAATTTTCTAAATCAGTTTAGAGAACTAATTAGAATGGATCTAAAAATTTCACTTTTCAAATTGGTTTGGATTCCAATCGATCAACTCTCTAGATCAATTAAGAACTTAACCTATTTGGAACTTTCATTTTCTACTCATAAAATGTCATTTGTCACCATTAAAATACTTTTAGTATTCAAAACACAATGAGTATAAATTAAAATTTCACACCAAATAGCGTGAGAGAAATGCATATATGAGAATTAAAAGCTTACACTATGGCGATTGCAAGATATGCTTAAAGTGAAACACAAAGGAAGGGAATACACCTGAACTGCACGATAATTTTTTAAGCCATTCGGATCTAACACATCATAGGATTTTTCTAGCCATCACTGTGACTCAAACCTGTAAAGTCAAGAAAAGCAACCTTAACATTTTAACAAAAATTACAAAAACATGATGAACTTATGTCATTTATAAAGTATCTACGTTCCTTATGTGCAGTGGAATGAGGAAATATAACATAATGATACATTACGTAATACAAGCGACTTATGGAAATGGTTTCAATAAGTATAGTGATATTTATTTTAAAAAATGAGTATTAAATTTGCTACAAGCAGCTCCAGGTTACTAATATTAAATGTTATGTGTTTGTGTGTGCATCATGATCTCTCTCTCTCTCTTTCTCTCTCTCTCTCTCTCTCTCTGTATATATATATATATATATATATATATATCATATTATGTCAAATTACATTATTGAAATAAAATTTCACAATATTTTTCACACAAACAAGATTTGATTCAAATCATTTAATTAGATTACTCACATTTAGTTCGATATCATGGGTGCTAACAACTAGACACAATACTAATTTACAAAGAATTATATATGTTTGTGCATTCCATTTTGGCCTCCATTGGTATATATGACGTGGCCTATGAAGGAAACATTGTCATTGATGACAAGTAGAGATCTCCTATTAAAGTTGTCGACAAGGTATAATGAATGCAACAATTTAAAATTTTTTTCCCATGATTTTTATAAATGCTTTCATTTCAGAAGGTAAACAACACACATTTAATCAATTGGCAAACATATCAATATATACAGTGGATAAAGACTATCATGATCAACCTAATACTATAATAAAGCATCACATTTCAACAACAAATCTAATAACTCAAAATTTAAGTTTCATAAAAGATAAAAAGATGAAAAATAGGTAGGCAAAGGGTGTTAAGTTTCTCATGGAACTTTGCTCTTTAATAGGGTGCGATTCCATGGCAAAAATCAACAAAATCATAGAGGAAAATAACATTCTTATCAACCTTAGTGTCATAAGTTGTGTTGTATGTGGATATTACAATTTATGAATAGAAGAGAAATAATACATACACACACATATATAAAGAAGACTCACATAATAAATAAAATAAGAGTCACAAATACCTAAATTTATAATACAAGAATAAGAAAAAATAAAAACAAAAACAATCACCTAATTACAAAATTCAAAATGGTGGTTTAGGTCCCGCTAATGCTAGAAACTCATATGTTGTGATAATAATGGGATTTGGAAATGCCACATGCAAGAGATCCACACAACAAGTATAGTTAGGAAGAGTAGCAAGTAGTGATCACCTAAGCATTGGAAAAAATGATAAAGAGGAAAGTATTACCTGGTATACTTGCTCATTGAAATGGAGGTGAATGAAAGTTCGGGTGAAAAGGCAAAAAAGACTTGGTTGGTATATGTGAAATTTGGGATGAAACAAAAATAACACGCAAAATGTCAAATACTAAGATTTATGTTAAGATGTCTCACTCTCAATAACACTATTTATTTCAATGAATTTGAGGGTTGGTATCCGTAATGGGAGAACTGGGAAATGGAGAAAAGGAAAAGCGAGAAAGTGAAGCAAGAGACAAGTCTAAAACCAAGGATCATAACAAGAATGGAATGAAGTATTGATTATCAGCAAAGAGAATGACAAGTGAATGAAGTGGTGATTCTTTTGTCATATTAATTATTTTTCTCAAAATCTTTGTACTACTTTATAAAGAATGAAAAAATAACTAAAAATAAATGTACTTAATGTCTTAAAAATATATAATTAAATAAGAATAAAAAATTAATATTTATTATATGAAGATATATGAAAAAATAATTTAATGTTTCAAAAATTTTTAAAGTATTTAATATTTATCATATAAAGAAAGTCTAAAAATGAAAGAAATTAGTCGAGTTGAAAGAATGATGAAATTGTAAAGGATACCTCGTCGATATACTCACCAAAGTGGAGGCAGACGAAGGTTTAGGCGATAAGGACATGGGGTTTGGTTGATCCATATGGAATTTGGCATAGAGAGAAGAGGAAGATGAAAACTTAAAAATTATAGGATCTATTTTAATGTGCCTCAGTCTTAGTATTGTAACACTTATTTCAATATTTTAGGTTTGTATGATAAATAGAGATAAGTGTAGGGTTTTAAAGAGAATGTAGATGTAGAAGGGGGAAGTGAAGAAGTGTAATGGCATGACAGATCTAAAACTAGCAAAGTTAGCAAAATCGGTGGACAGATGAAAAAGTGAATGAAGTAGTGATTCTTATGTCATCTTATAAATATCTCTTGAAATCTCCGCACTACTTTATAAAAATATATTAATTTAATTAAAAAATAAATGCATTTAATGGAATAAAAAATAAATGCATTCAATGCAATACAAATATCCAATGCATTTATGAATAATAAATATTTAATCCATGTATGAATAAAAATAATCAATAAACTCAATATTTATGATATAAAGAAAGAAGAAAAATTAATAGAAGAATTTAATGTTCTGAAAAATATTTAAAGCATTTAATATTTATCATATAATAAAAGTAGAAAAGTCAAAGAAAAAAATGAGTTGAATTGAAAGAATGATGAAAGTGAAAGGGTCACCTCTTCGATTTCCTCATCAAAATGGATCTAAACAAATGAGTTGAAAGAATTTAATTTTGGGTTGAGTAAACGGAACATGCAAATTTTGACATTCTAGGATCTATGGTACGATGTCTCACTTTTAGTAATGCAACACTTATTTTAATAAGTTTGGGGATAGGCATAAAAAATGCAGGTAAAACGAAAGTTTTAGAGAGAACATCGGGGATGAAAAAAAGGAAAAAGTGAGAAAGTGAAGTGGCGAGACAAATCTGAAACCAACCAATCTAAAAACATTTCCTATGGTTACAAAAAATGTCGGCAAATTGACCCCAGGGTGTCACTTTTACAAACTTTTTCTGAAACAGGGTCTGTTTTGAAAGTAATTACCAAGGGGATATGTTTTCAAAGCTTTCCGCCATTACTATAAGCGAAACATCACGTGGTAGGGACAGCATGGCATTTCGCCAGTGGGATTGGCAAAACAGGCATGGCATTTCGCCATTGGGGTTGGCGAAACAAGCACCCATCACATCATGGCAGCAGTGGGTTTCGCCGGTGGTATTAGCGAAATAGGCGTGAGAGTTTTGCGATTGACATGGAGCGCATGCAGTGGCCAAACTGGAAAAAAATACATACTAAGATTAAAGAGGATTTTAAAAAGGAAAGAAAAAATATATACTAAAATTAAAATATTAACATAATAAATGGGAAATAATTTTCCTAGACATAAATGGAAAGAAAAAATATTAACTCTCATTTATTATGTAATTATTTAAAATTAATTTGATTATTATGTAATTAAAAAGGAAAGAAAATAAATTACATAATCAACGAGAGTTAATTACATAATAATGACTAACAAAAAAGAAAGGTAGAACTTAGAATTAACCCGAAACATATAACACACACTCCATTTTGGGTTATTATCTAATTTAAAAGGAAAGAAAATTAGTATTCATCTCTATTATTATGTAATTAAAAAGGAAAGAAAATATTCTTATGGATTTGCTCTCAAGATATTTCGAGTTAATTCTAGGTCCTGGCTTTCTTTTTGTTAGTGATTATCATGTAATTAAGTCTCATTTATTATGTAATTTATTTTCTTTCCTTTTTAATAACATAATAATCAAATTAATTTTAAATAATTACATATAAATGAAAGAAAATATTCTTATGGACTTGCTTACCGTAATGGTGGAAAGCTTTGAAAAAAAGTCCCCCTTGATAATTACTTTCAAAAAAGACCCAATTCCAAAAAAAGTTTGTAAAAGTGACCCCTGGGGTCAATTTGCCCAAAAATGTCACCTCAATTTTTTCAGATTAGTTCTCATATAACTGATGGAAAAAGTTATTATAAAATGTATTATTTGTACTACTGAACAGAGTTCGCAAAGAAATGAATGAGGTGATGATTGTTGGCAAACAACGATTCTTTTGCCATATTATAAATCTTTATTGAAATCTCTCAACAACTTTATAAAAAATTATTAACTTAATTAAAAATAAATGCATTTAATGTATTAGATATAGTTAATGCATATATGAACAAAAAATATATTTAATGTATTCAATAGTTATCATATAAAGAAAGAAGAAAAATGAAAGGAGAAATTGATGTTTTGAGAATATTTATTAAAGTATTTATTAGTTATCATATAATTAAGAAAGTAGAAAAATGAGTCGAGTTGGAAGAGTGATGAAAGTGCAAGTGTAACCACATACTCGTCAAATTGGGGGTGAATGAAGGTTTGGTTGAAAGGACATAGGGCTTGCATTGACCCATGTGGAATTTGGGGTCAAGAGAAGAAGAATATACAAATTTTGAAACTCTAGGATTGATGTTAAGATGGCCCAATGTATAATGCAAGGTTTATTTCAACAATCTTGAGGGTTGGTATCAAATATGGAAGGAAATGAAGGATTTGATCAGAGAGAATGTGAGAATGGGGAAGTGAATGAAGCGGTGATTCTTATGTCATCTTATAAATCTTTCTCAAAATCTATGTACTCTAAAAAAAATATTAAAACAAAAGGCAGTAGTATTTAATTTTATGAAAATATTGTAATAATTTAATATTTATCATAAAGAAAGTATAAAAATGAATAGGAGGATTTAAAGTTTTAAATATATTTAAACATTTAACATTTACCATATAAAGAAGGCAGAAAAATAAAAGAATATGTGACGAGTTGGAAGTATCATGAAAGTGAAAGCATTACCACATCAATGTACTCATCATCAAGATGTGACAAGCAAGGCAAAAAGGACACATGGCTTGGATTGACCCATATGAATTTTGGGGTCTAGGGAAGAGGAGGATGAGAATTTTGGATTTATGTTAAAAGTCATTTTCCTCTATAATGCAAGGCTTATTTCAATAATTTCAATGGTTGGTATCTATAATGAAGGAATATGGAGGGTTCGAAAGAGAACGTTAGAGATGGAGAAGGGAGAAATTTAGAAAATGAAGTTGCAAGAGAGATATAATTGGTAAATATTGTTAATGCAATTTTATCTTAATCCATAATTATTTTTTTTTCTTTGTAAAAAGCTTAATGTGATTCATGTTGCATCATTTAGAAAGATACTTAAGCATAAAAGTATTCTTTAGTGAAAGCACATGACATAAAATTTTCAAGGGAGTTTAAAAATTTAAAATATTGTGACTATTACAATAGGTTAGGCACCGATGACTTTTCTATGTAGTACAAATCGTCTAATACAATTCACGTGATGGACAAGTTAATTGGCACATCCACATGCTTTGTCTTTCAAGTATTGAGTAGCACTCATAGATCATTCGATAAATATTGATGTATATCATTCTTATATGCACCATCTTACATATTTCATGGTACAATGCAATGTTCAATGATGTAATAATGTTTTAATTATCATTCTCATATCTATTTTGCTTGCATATAATCAGTTTTAATGAAACAACTATTTTTAAATCAGAGCTTTGAATTGTATTAGACAATATGTACTACATAGAAAAGCCATTAATGCCTAACTTATTGTAATACAAAGGTCTTATACTTTTGTCTGGTATCATTAAAACTAATATTTAGATATCATCCACCATATTAATGCAAGGGATAAGAATTTTACCAAACCAATCACATATACATAACTACTTTTCTTTTATAGAATTTTCTTCCCCTTTCAGTTTTTTTAGAAGAAAAAAACTTGTCTTATTGCAGATAATTTCTAACTTATAAAAAACATTTACAAGAAATTCAAAAGCACAAAAATTGTAAAAGACATCAAGTCATCATCAAAATAATGCAACCAGAAGATTAGAAGATTGATGCACAAGCACTATAATAATCTTAAGTATCTTTTAGTGGTTACAGTACAATTTGCAAAAGTAATTAATACGAGAACAGGGCATATGAGTCATTCATTTCAAAATTGTTTTATTTAGGCTTAAATATCTTTTAGTGGTTACAATTTAATTTTTGTCTTATAAAATTATTATTATTATTTTAATTTTTAATCATTGCAAATCATGTTTATTTTGCTTTTGGCCTTTATAGGGTTTTAGATAACACTTTTTCAATATCAAAAGTGTTATCTAAAGTGTTTTAAGGACTAAAAATAAAATAAACGTAATTTTCAAGAACTCAAAACAAATAAGCAATTTTGCAAGGACAAAATAAAAAAAATGTAAAATTGCAATGACTAAAAATATATTTAAACTTTTTATTTAAATAATTTTCCACAATAGGAGACATCATTAGCTCTTCCACTTAAGCCTCATTCATTCATTGTGATAAATTGTTATCATAACTAGATAAGGCATAGGAGTTTAAACAAAATTGTTTAGAAGTTAGTTTTAAATGTTTAAATTTTAATAAAATAATTATCAAAAGTAATTCGCTTATAAAACAAATATCTACTTGTCTTTTGTATGAAAGCGTATTACAAAAGAATAAATTTTTAATCCATGCTTTTGTATTATATTTTCAAAAGAAAAAGAATTGTCTTTCTCATAACTATATTTATAAAAACAAATAACATTTTATAAATAATAAAATGTACTTTAGTATAATATCTTTTGCATTATGAAAATTTTAAACAATAATATAATAACATTTTATAAATATACTATATAAATAAATAGATAACAAACTAATGGAAACAACCTAATTATAATTGCATAGTGGTCATTAAATAAATTATTATTCTAACACCAGGCTATAAGTTCTAGTACAACTAGTGCAAAAGATAACATGTATGGACAAGTCTACAAAGTGTTAAACATCCCTTATCATTTGGTGAAGAACTAACTATCCACGTTATTAGACAAGAGAGTTCCCATTCAAATTGTCATTCCAAGTTTGACCAATGACCTATAATCGAACATTTAAAATAGCATCTCATTCTAAGCCACTATTAATATCAAGTGATATATAGACCTACAAATGACACCATTTCTTGGCTTAGAATCCAACATGGTAACTTCAATCTCATTTACTAAAGGTCTATCTTTTAATATCTAGATGACCTCGCTATTATACTTTGTCATGGATACTCATGTATTATTCAACTTTCTTTTAAACAACCCAGATGTCCAAGTTCCTTTTCCATGAAAATAGGAACATTTGGGTTATTCAAAAGATAGTTGAACAATACAAAAGTATCCATGACAAAGTAAAATATGAAGTACACTAAATATCATAATAAGTAACATTTGTGGTAACTTAAAAAATACATATTTCTTACATATTAGACAGATAGTAAACTCATGGAAAAACCTAACTATGTAATTCCCTAGTGGGCATTGAATCACTAACTCTTCCGCAATGCTATAAAAGGTCATTCAATTACAACTAATTCGAAACAGAGCGTCTCTCGACAAGTCCAATAATCTTAAACATCTCTTATCATTTGGCAAAGAACTAATTGATCCTTATAATTAGGAAAGAAAGAATTTTCCATGCAAACAACCCATCCAACATTCATGAATTGCCTAGAATCAAATATCGTGACTATTGCCTCGTTATACTCCTTTCGCAATATCAAGTGATGGATCTACAAAAGACATTCTCTATTTCACACTATTAGTACTAACATGACTCTTTATGGCATTGTAGAAGAACTATTGTGATTAAATACCACTATGCAGTTATATAATTATGTTATTTCATGAGTTTTGTATTTATTGAATATGTGAGAAATATGCATGTATTTTTTCATGTCACTAGTAATGTATTATGGTATCTATATAAACATCTCATTTTTCTTGTTTTACGTTGTCATGGATACTTTTATATTATGTCATGCTAGAAATAGTGATAGAGTTACATGAATATCCCAAATGTGTTTCAATGGAAATTGAACATATTTGGGTTATTCAAGTAACTCTATCACTATTTCTAGCATGACATAATATAAAAGTATCCATGACAACGTAAAACAAGAAAAATGAGATGTTTCAATTTAATTAGGCTTAAATATCTTTTAGTTGTTACAATTTAATTTTTTGTCTTATAAAATTTTTAAAACTTTCTAATAGTTTTGTTCCAATGTAATTTAGAGATGACAAGTCATTGATATCAAGTGGATCTGTACTTACATATTTACCTTTTTCATTAAAGAAAGGTATTCTCTTGGAGTTACTGAGAGTTCTAAGAGTGGTTGTACTCTCTTTGTTTTTAACCGAGAGTTCTTTCCAATTGGGTCGAAATTGATAAGTTACCTTCTTTATCAGACTTCGGGAAGGGTCGGCGTACTGTTCTTTATACCATTCTGGAGTTATAACATTTCTACCCGGTCCCTTGTACTTATAGACCTTCTTATTGCCATCTGACTCTTCTGTGGTATAGCTATAGCATTTAGGTGCTAAAACGAATCCCTCCAAGATCTTATCTTCTAATTTAAATTTACCTAATACAAAAGAGGAAACATCTTCCTCCGGAAGTGGATTACCAAGGACAATAGATCCTTGAGCCGGCAGTGATCGCTGCGGCTAGTTGTACTGCGGAGTTCTTCGGGGGGTCCCAATAAGAAGGCCCCTTACCCGGATTGGTTAGATAAGATACCATGTATAGATCCTCTCTAATAAAGACATCGTCTATAAACTCAGGGCGTGATAGCAAGGTGCTCCCCTTTATTTGAATACCCACCTACGGCTTTGATTGTTATTACTTCTGCAGGAGCTACGACGTCATTCCTTGCGGCAACCACTGGAATATTACAGAACGATCTAAAGAGGGTCATTGCTTATTCAACTTGCAGTCAATTAGGCTATATGATCTTTGCTTGCGGCATCTCTAACTATTCGGTTACCATCTTTCACTTAATGAATCACGCCTTTTTCAAAGCATTACTATTCCTGAGTGCAGGTTCGGTGATTCATGCCATGTCGGATGAGCAAGATATGCGGAAGATGGGGGGGCTTGCCTCCTCGTTCCCTTTTACCTATGCCATGATGCTCATGGGCAGCTTATCTCTAATTGGATTTCCATTTCTAACTGGATTTTATTCCAAAGATGTGATATTAGAGCTCGCTTACACTAAGTATACCATAAGTGGGAATTTTGCTTTCTGGTTGGGAAGTGTCTCTGTCCTTTTCACTTCTTATTACTCTTTTCGTTCACTTTTTCTAACATTTCTAGTACCAACTAATTCATTCGGGCGAGACATCTTACGATGTCATGATGTGCCCATTCCTATGGCCATTCCTTTAATACTTCTGGCTCTCGGGAGTCTCTTTGTAGGATACTTGGCCAAAGTGTGACCCGTTAGCCCATAAGTAAGTACTGTGACGAAGCGGCTGTTGCTCACCCGACACGATCGTACGAGGTCACAATTCACCCAACACGATCATCCGGGGTGAACAAGAATTGGGGATCGGATGCGGGCGAAATTCCCGCCAATGGCTGAGATGTTCAATCGACTCCTTAACCTTTGTGGGGGTCCGGACCCCTTACGAGTGAGCAGAAAAGGGAGGAGGAAAGAGGCCCTGGCGAACCGTCATAATTAGTTAACAAGTGTAAGCTTCGCTGCCCGACAGTATGGAGTACTGACCACACCGAGGGACAGGCCCTGAAGTGAAGGACAGGAACGAGCGGAATCAATGTGTTCCAATTTCTGGCCTTGCATCGACCATCTAATGGACCATGGACTAAACGGCCACTGCCTGAAAGGACTATGTCCCGTGGACCGCCGCCCCCCACAAGGTACATCTCGCGCCTATGGGCCGCTATAACTATCCAAGAAGACACTCGAAACTGGAAGGATAAACAAACCCACCCGGTGGACTGCCGAGCTACAAGTCCCACGACACAGGAGCGGGATTCTCTAAAAAGCCAAGGTCGCGGGTGGCCAAGAGGGCCCACTTGGAGACTTGGGATCTCAGCAGGAAATGCGAAGGTTGCTTAAAGCCGGCCGATAGGCGAAAGAGAATCAACTAGTTTAGTTCGGATCTGAGTAGGCTTATCTTATAATAGGGAATACTCTAACCCTGGGAACTGGGGCCTGGCCAAAGTCCAGGGTGGCTCAAAGTTCGATCAAGGAGATCCCTGTCCTGTGCCCTATTCACTAAGAGGGGGTAACCTTGGGCAATACCAATCCATTTTTGGTTTCTATAAGCCCGGGGGGATTTATTATCCAGGGAATACTCCTCCAGGTTATAAAGCCCACTAGGACTACTAAGGTGGGTGGAAAAGCCTGGATGAGCACTCCACTACTTAATCTACTGGCGTGGCGTTTCCGTATGTTTTTGATCAATAGAACAGGAAGAGGAGGAAAAAAAAGCTTATGATGAGCATCTATTTGAGTCGATTAATCATCCCTTGCATCATCCTTACACCGGTTCTCTTGTGTCTTTCTTTCTCTTTCGATTTGTTGGGTTTTTCTAAGATCCAAAGTCTTCTCTTACAGACTGGCCTTCGCGCTCTTTTTCGGCTTGTGGGTTGGGAGGTTCCCCTCATAATTATTCTTTGTGTTCTTTCGGGCCTCAAATCCGGGTATACGTTGCACATGATGGATCCAGCAGGAGGTCAGCCTGCTGCCAATCCTGCAGCGGAGCAACCCTCAAACGTGCCTTCAGGCGCATCGACCTCGGGCTGGAGAAGTTTCGAAGAAGGTGTTTTGTTAGAATCTTCAAACGAATCCAGCGAAGCGAGCGTG
This sequence comes from Glycine soja, assembly GCF_004193775.1. Lineage (NCBI taxonomy): Eukaryota > Viridiplantae > Streptophyta > Magnoliopsida > Fabales > Fabaceae > Glycine > Glycine soja. The sequence continues at coordinate 2,704 of NW_021144648.1, read as the reverse complement.
AATCAGCAGCCTGTGATTCCCGAACTTGAACCTCCGCTTCTCGATGACAACACCCGGCGAGCAGAGCTCGCTGTTCGATTGAGGGCGAATTGGTGGGGGATCGCTTATAACGAGCGAATCCTCGACTCCTTCGTCCGGAGTCAACTTGCAATCGAAAGGCACATAGAGGCCGCACTTGTGGCGGACAGATATTCCCCTCAAGTAGTCTTTGAAAGAAGACATATGATTCGTGGCTTTCTTTTCTATCCAGAGGGGCATGCGCTGAGTGAAAACGATTACGCGGGTTATCTGACCAAAATTGCCAATTTTGGTACAAGGCAAAGCATTCCCTATCAGCGGGTGATCCGAACCGTCCATAACTCTCATCTCTTTTTAGATTAGATATTCTCTTTTTCTTTCAATAGCCGGCAAAATGACTACAGGATCATCGGTCTACTCTACCTCAATTCACCATTTCGAACTTTATACAGAAGGTTTTTCCGTACCAGCTCCTTCTACCTATACCGCTGTTGAAGCACCTAAAGGAGAATTTGGTGTCTTTCTGGTCAGTAATGGAAGCAATCGTCCCTACCGTCATAAAATAAGAGCACCTGGCTCTGCCCATTCACAAGGACTCGATTCTCTGTCCAAACATCACATGCCAGCAGATGTGGTCACCATCATAGGTACTCAAGATATTGTGTCTGGAGAGGTGGATAGATAGGACTACGTCTTGCTCGATCAGGATGCTAGCTTTATTGCGAGCCAAAAACCTTGTTTGCGGCATTCCCCCGGTCAAAATAGATAAATTATGGAATTCTCTGTAAGAGCTGCGGAACTAACAACTCTATTAGAAAGTAGAATTACCAACTTTTACACTAATTTTCAAGTGGATGAGATCGGTCGAGTGGTCTCCGTTGGAGATGGGATTGCACGTGTTTATGGATTGAACAAGATTCAAGCTGGGGAAATGGTTGAAAAAAGACATACCAACTACCAACCTACCTTTAGGGAATAATATGTGGGACGCGACCCTACTCTAGGGATACTAGACCTTTCAGTTGGGAGTCTTTTAGCACTCAATGCTGTCTGGCTCGTACCGATGTCATGAGTGTCTTATTTATGAAAGACAGAAGTGTGACAAGAAGTGCAGTAATGGTACGGGTTACAAACAGAACAGACATGCGCCAACTGAGGGGAATAACTAGTCAAGGTGCGACACACGCCAAAGATGGCGGCAAAAGACCTGTATTATTACCTGAAACAAACAACAAACAAAACAATGTTGACGACTCGTCAATTTAAATGTATGCTGGAGAAGCATAAATTATTTTTACTTCCGGTTCGATTTCAATCTACTTCTAACTGGATTTCTCACTTTGCAAATACATTGGATATGCCGGAAAATAAAAGCGAGAATCGTGCTAAAATAGAAAGTTTCTGGGAAGGTGCTTTAAAGGATATTTACGAAGAAACACTAATGTATGATAATAATGATGTGGTCCACAGTCCGGATGAATGCGTTGATCCTGAAACACGAAAAATAAAAGTCCCTAAATCAGAGTTTGTTAAGACATATAAAAATAGCGTCTTTTCTCTTCTGGACCGTTATAGATATGAAAATAATGATGCACAAACATTAGAATCGCTTCAGAGAGAAATTGAGGATCTGACTTTGAACTTCTCTGAAGATAGTATTTATAAAACTAGTCCTAACATTATGGTAATGTTAACTAAAAACAACTTGCCAAGTGCTAAGGAATTCCTTCGTGGAAAGTATCTTATGGATAAAGAATATCCCGGCAGAATGACCATTTATGCAGAAAGTCGAAGTGGTGATAGTCTAGAAACCAGCGGCTCAGAGCTATCCGACGAGGAGAATAAAAATCTAAGATGTGTACTATCTGAAAGTGATAAGTCGTTGTTGGTAGAGTTAGGCGAGCACTCCATTGAGTGCCTACTGGTTCACACCCTAGGCCATCTGTTTAATCTGGAAAATATTGTCAGTCTTGCTAGTTTGGTTGATCGTATAGAACGCAATGTAAGGGATTATGCCTCATCGTCAACATTGTATTATAATAGTAGGGTATGTAATCTAAGTATGGATGCTGCTGATAAAGGTACTAAAGCATCTAAAACTAGAGCTTATCCCTTTGGTACAGCATTAGTTGAATTTTTAGTGAGTCGTGGTCTATTGCGCTTAGTAACATATAATGTTGATTTATTAAATTTCTCTGATGATAGTGGTCCAAAGACTGTTGTAAAAAATGTTGTCAAAAAGGGCCATAATTACTATAGGAGCTCTTTAGTATATGCCGAATGCTTGTTTAACCCCGCATTACTTCCTATAAAGTTAAACCTACCTATGGTATTTCCACCTAAAGATTGGGAGCCCCACAAACCTGAACAGAAACGTAAGTTGTTACATATATCTGATATATATGGTGGTTATTTAAGCAACCCTACGGGCCAAATCTACAGCACTCAACGGAGTATGAGTTCTCCCGATGCGAAGAATTTCTTCATCTATTTCGGTGAAAATAAGTATCAAGAAAGTCATAATAAGCAAAATAAGTTTTGTACTAGCATCAGTAGCTTACAGCGTCAATCCTTTAAAATAAATAGTAATTTCCTTAATTTTATATTAGAAAATAGGGAATTATTAGAAAGAATGTGGCTACTTGATGCCCGAATTTCTTTCAAAGGTAATACTAGCCCATGCCTC